>NC_091484.1:57717274-57868789 GCF_947461875.1 Haliaeetus albicilla | reverse complement strand
TTGATAACACACTGATGTTTTCAGTTGTTGCTAAGTAGTGTTTAGACTAAGAAGTCACCAATTTTTCAGCTTCTCATGCCTAGCCAGCGAGAAGGCTGGAGGGGCACAAGAAGTTGGCAGGAGACACAGCCAGGGCAGCTGACCCAAAGTGGCCAAAGGGGTATTCCATACCATGGGATGTCATGCCCAGTATATAAACCGGGGGGAGTTCGCTTGGGGGGATTGCTGCTCAGAAACTAACTAGGCATCAGTTGGCAAGTGGTGAGCAATTGCATTGTGCATCACTTGTTTTGTATATTCCAATCCTTTTATTAGTACTGTCATTTTATTATTGTTATTATTATCATTATTAATTTCTTCCTTTCTGTTCTACTAAACTGTTCTTATCTCAATCCATGAGTTTTACCTTTTTCCTTCCGGTTCTCTCCCCCATCCCACTGGATGGGGGGGAAGTAAGTGAGCGGCTGCGTGGTGCTTAGTTGCTGGCTGGGGTTAAACCACAACATTTATTCACCTCAAGTTCAGTAAGTAGAAAACCGAATTATATCATTAAGTAACTTGTGACATGTATTGAATTCCAGCACAGCCAAGGATCGGTCCATAGATTCTGTGGCACTGAAACTTTTCCAGTCCCTGAATTTTATTCTTACGATCGCACAGCCATCGTGACTTTCAAATCAGATGAATATATGATTAATAACGGAGTCAGATTTACCTATCAAGCTACAGGTAAACTTGAAGAAATGTCTAAAAAAATCTACCTACCATTCTCTTTGTTTATTGCATACAGTGAGAAGCAATTACATGTTTCTGGTTTTCTGTCTCAAGGTTGCAGCAGAGAGTATAACCAGCCATTTGGTTACCTGAAGAGCCCTGGCTGGCCTGGTCATCACCCCAATAATATGGACTGTTCTATCATTCTACGAGCTCCCATGAATCACACGATTTCTCTCTTTTTCCATGCTTTCAGCTTGGAAGACAGCATCCAGTGTTCACGTGATTTCCTAGAGGTATCAAGCAAGTATACATATTTTGTGGGCCTGTGTCAAAATCTGCTGAATTCAAAGGATTTTAATAAGCTTGGGTCAAGCCTGAGCTGAGCTGACATTAGGGACCAATTTATTGCTACAGTTTTATGGTGAAAGGTACTCAGATGTGACAGTAAGAGGTTAAACAATACACACTATAGTAGTTCCAAACCCAATGAATAAACAGTTTCATTATCAGCTAACTCATCTTTACCCAGCTCTTGTTGCTGTTACCCAGTTAACAGAGCAAGCCGGGATTGCTTTCATCCAATATTAACATCTGTGCGTGAACAGAAAGCCATGAATATAAGTGCTTTCGTTCCAGCAGTAGATTCCATCTGCTTGATATTTTTCTTAAAATTTTTTTTTTCAAAATACATTTTTTATTAAAAAAAAAAAAAAAGGAGCTCTAGTAACAAGTGTAGGACACTTGCAAAGGTACTTTGTGTCAATAAAAAGCATATCCTCCTACACAATCCCCACTCTGGCCTTTCATGCTTGTTGAAGGTTTCCCTATTCACTGGTCAGATGACAAAAATCAGATGTCTGTGAAAGCATCATTATTTAGTTCTCCTTTCATATCCTCTTTACTGTCTCAAGAAATGGACCTAAGCACCAGCATTATTGGAGCTCAGACAAAAATCAGATTAAACCTGAACTATGTAATATGATCTGTGTCTTAACGTGACCAGGGAAAAGAGTGGTCTGCAGGGTAAAGAATTAATCTTTTTATCTGGAATATTAACATTTCTCTTGAAAAGTAAAACATGGGCTTGAATTTTAAAAGCACGTCTTAGCTACTAGTCAAGTAATTTTTTCAGTCAGGAGATGTACCACTCCATAAAATTTAGCTACCTGTTTCTGATGATACTTGTTCTGTGCAATTACTTACAAACCTCAGACAGACTGGTTAATGATCTCTTTTTCCTTCTATACAAGAATATATAGTAGGAAAAATAACAGTATTAAAATGACAATTATGGTATGCATGCAAGTCACTACATAGTTTGTGCTGTGCTTATATCACTGCATAATTGTATTGGTGTATAACTGGCATAGGGATTTAAAATTGACAATGTTCTTTGTGTCCCTTGAAGGTCAGAAATGGGAGTGATGTGCAGTCACCACTACTTGGCAGGTTCTGTGGCAACACTGTGCCCAGTCCCATCTTCCCCCAAAATCATGTTGTCTACATTCATTTCAAGAGTGATTTTTCAGGGGCTCATGATGGATATGAAATTACATGGACTTCATCCTCAACGGGTAAGGCTGTAATTACAAAGTAATTCCACTTAGCAATTGTCCATAGAGGGAAAATACAGAAATGTGGAATTCAGCCTGCTCAGTTTGGGCCCTGCTTCATCAACACTTAAGCTGTTGTCCACACTATTCAGTGACTGGAGAGAGGTAGTTTTTCCTCAGGACCAGTGGGGCAAGATCCATTCTATGTGATGGAAGCAGTTCCCTCTCTCTAATAGTGACTTTCGCAACCTCAGATGATGTAGTCTGCTTAAGATGAAGATCTACCTCTTTCACTGAGAGGTCAAAAAAATATCAGGAACATCTATCTTGGGATCCACATAGTGGTGGTAGTGACCCAGCCTACTCCATTAAAAGTCCAATTGTGACATGGCCTAGGATCTAGGCACTGCTAAGCCTGAAAAGGACTGAAATTTGCCCCAAGAAAATAACCTAAATATAATGCTGTGTAGTGACTATATCATAGACATTCATAAATGGCTTATGAAATGGCAGTGAATAGCTGGGTAGTAGTTTCTTCGTGACACTAAGTTACTGGAGGTAGGAAAGCTCGTGGCCAGCTGAAAAGCACTGCAGAATAACCTTACAGCATTGAGTGGCTTGGTCATGAAAAGGCAGATAAAGTTCAGTGTAGGAAAGTGTTGATGAAGAACATGGGCAAAAAAAGACAATCTTAACTTTACTTACAAAAATATGGGCTCTGAGTTGACTTTTAGTACTCAGCAACAAGATCTTGGGCGTAAAATAGTTCCATGAAAACAAGAGGTCACTGCTCACTAATAGTCAAGTAGGCCAGCACAGTGCTAGGAATTGCTGGGAAAGGAAGAGAGAACAAATGGACAGCCACTGTATAAATCCAAAGTTCACACACAAATTGAATGATGTGCACAGTTCTGGTCTCCTCCTCTTATCAAGAATCCAGTATAACTAAGGGCTCAACATAAAAAATGGCTTCTGTATGAGGAGTGCTGAGACTTTTTAATCTGGTTAAGAAACTACTGAGGTCTATAAAATTGAGTGATATCTGATGATAGTCATCAACTGTTCATTGACTTTTTCCATAGAAGAACTAGAGGCCATCAGATAAAGCCAGGAGGTGATAGGTTCAAAACAAACCAAACAAACCAGTTCTTCACATAGTATGCAGTTAAGCTGTGGAACTCCATCCCATAGAATGCTGCAATTTGCATGGATACAAGGGCTACCTGAACAAGTTAATGGAAGACATCTGATAAATACTATTAAATACAAAGATGGCATCTCTGTGAGCTGTGAGCTGAAACTTCTTGGAGACTGTGAGAATAATCTGGGGCATGATCTGCACATGCTTACTCTTACTCTATAAACTTGCATTTCTCCCAGGACATCTGCAGATTCTGCCCACAGTTGGAGATTGAATTTTGGTATAAATGGCCTTTAGTTTATTTAAGATGACTATTTTCTCTGAGTTGTTCTCTGTATTTTTCTATCACATGAGGATTCACTACTTTTCATTCCAAAGAACACCCAAAGAGTATTTGTCTCTAGTTGAGTAGTTGGAAACTGAACTGACCAAGGCACAGGCTTAAGACTTTGGTTCCTGTTTCAAAGAGGTTTGGGGTTTTGGTTTTTATTTTTAATATCCAGTGATGGTCTAATGCCCATTGCATATTCTTCTCGGGCTGCTGAAGCTAGAGCCTCAATTTTGTCTCTTATTGGAATAATACCCTTATCCACATTCATTGTTCCAGCTCCCAGTGTCTCTCTGTTTTTCAGTGCTACTGTACTAATGTACTACACCGTGCAGTATCTTGTGAAACTAAGCCTTCTAAGCTAATTAACAGTGTCTGTTTCCAGGATGCGGAGGAACATTATACGGCATCACTGGCTCTTTTGCTAGTCCCAGCTACCCAGCAACTTACCACAACAACACTGATTGTGAGTGGGCCATTACTGCACCCAAGGGACGAATTGTCACAGTGAACTTTGATTTCATCAGCATCGATGACCCAGGGGATTGCAGTAGCAACTATCTGATCCTTTACAATGGGCCAGATGCCAGCTATCCCCCAGCCGGGCCGTACTGTGGGATGGTATGTATTGCCTACTGTCTTTGATCCTGTAAGTGGTTAAAATGAATCTTTACTATTTCATATTCAAGACTGTTTCCCCAATTCTGGCATGAATTCCACATAGATGAGTGGAAGTGAAGGCATGAGGGGTGTGTGGCACCTTAGGAGCCTTCCAATGCAGACCTTACAGTGACATCTAGTGGGAGGTATTAAGATATATTGCTTTGTATTTGTGATTTAAATATTTGTAATACCCTGAGGGAGAAATGCAACAGCAGTATCTAGCACAGACCTGAGGTCACTTCCAACCTATGATCCAATTTGTGCCTCAGTTTTAACTCTCCGACTGGCTTTTCCAAAGGATCTTGATGTTCTATAAAGCTCATTTTTCTTGTCTTTAATTTTAGGATACAAACATCGCTCCATTTACTGCTACATCTCATCAAGTCTATATAAAATTTCATGCTGAATATGTGACTTTACCATCAGGATTCCAGTTAAGCTGGACGAGCTAGAACACTGTTTATGAGAAATATATCACTGTCCCTTGCTATACTGAAGAGACATTAGATCATGAAGTAAGTTTGAAATCCGGTTATAATTGCAGCTGAAGTAAGGCCTTTTAAAAATTACTGTAAGTGTAACTGTTATGAATTTAGATTTCTGTCAAAAAATGTGATCTCTCACTGTACTGAAAATAAACTATTATCTACCCAACTGGGAAAATGAAGTTTTTTGCTAGTTTTTGAAACATATTTTTTATATTCTTCTACATAATTTTGAAGTTTTACATTTAATGCTATAAAAAGTGAATTAGCCAGGATAAAACTTAAACACAAAATATTCAACATGAAGTTGATAAGAGGATCTAAGATATGAAGTTGTCTTTAATTAGTTCTATAGAATTATGTGGGTTTGTCCCCAGAGCCTTTGAAAATGTTAGCTAAAGTTTTATTCAAATTAGAATAAAATCAGAAATTGCTAAAAAATGGCCCTTGTCCTACAACCACTTACACAGATAACTTTGCCAAAGAACTTTCTGTAATACCACGTGTTAGGTATAAGAACCCAGCTGAATAAGTACTCAAGCATTTACTGAAGTTTAACACAGTAAGGACATGCTGTGTTACTACATCTTAACCACATTAAGAAGTAGTGTCAGGACCAGAGACTGATGTTCAGTATACACAAATAGCTGTGATTATATTTGTTGAGTTATATCTTCAAGCTTCAAAATCTATTTTACAAGGGAGTATAAAAAATTTGTGACACTTTTAGTAGCTCTCATAGAATCATAGAATGGTTTGGGTTGGAAGAGACCTTAAAGATCGTCTAGTTCCAACCCCCCTGCCATGGGCAGGGACACCTTCCACAAGACCAGGTTGCTCAAAACCCCGTCCAACCTGGCCTTGAACACTTCCAGGGATGGGGCACCCACAACCTCTCTGGGCAACCTGTTCCAGTGCCTCACCCCCTCACAGTGAAGAGCTTCATCCTTATATTTGATCTAAATCTACCCTCTTTCAGTTTAAAGCCATTACCCCCTTGTCCTATCACTACATGCCCTTGTAAAAAGTCCCTCTATGGCTTTCTTGTAGGCCCCCTTTAGGTACTGGAAGGCCGAATAAGGTCTCCCCGGAGCCTTCTCTTCTCCAGGCTGAACAAACCCAACTCTCTCAGCCTGTCTTCATAGGAGAGGTGTTCCACCCTCTGATCATCTTCATGGCCCTCCTCTGGACTCGTTCCAACAGGTCCATGTCTTTCTTATGTTGGGGGCCCCAGAGCTGCACCTTTCTAGTCAACTTGTAGGCAACTTCCTAGACATTTATAAAACAGATATAACTTCAGAATAGGGCAGACATAAAAATATCAGTTGACCTTTGACTAGAATTAGTTTTTCCCTTCCCCAGGCTAACACACATCATACATAAAAAATGTTGTTGGCAGGGTATATAGAGGACACTGATTCCCACCATGAACCATTTTTTGTCACAACCCAGAACGAATGACCAATTAATTTCCTGAATGTCACCTGCGATGGACAGGCAAGAGGAATTCACACCACAGCAAAGGAACGCAGGCCTCATTAGAACTCTCACTTCATTATGAAGAGTTACTCGCAGTGAAAGTAACTCCTTTATGTGATTGTTGCAATAATTAATTATGAAATCACATTAAAGTGTTAATGGCAGTTCTAACAAAATCTAGGAACACTTTGAAGATTTCCCAGCGAATGCTGAAAAAGCCATTGTTCCACAAACATACAAAACTTTACAGCGACTGAGAAGCCATCCTGGTTAAAATAAAATTTAAAAAACACAAAACAGACAAAAAGGGGAAAAAGGTAGAAGGCAAGCTATAAAATACAACTCAAAATCATCTGGTAATAAGTTAGAAAAAGAGAAACCTGTGAAGTCTCACTGGCCAACAGAATTAGATATAAGCCAGCATTTTAGAATTGTCCAAGGACCAAGAAAAACCTCGCCTAGGTACAGGTGATACTCCTGCTAACGTGCAACACAGAAAAAGGAGAAATATCTGCATTTGGATGAAACTAGGAGATATCTATGTCCTACTGAGCTGCTGGAGGTACAGAAAGTTCCTCTGATAAGGGAAGCTATAAAAGACCATACAGTCAAATTAAACATTTTCAGATTAGTGGCCCAGAAAACTTTTGCTGGGAATCCACATCAAACTGATTTCATATTTGGAATCAGGAGACAATGCAATCGTTGTCCATAAAGTTTATTAGAAACCCCATAAAGGGGATAGCAAGGAGCAAAGAAAACAAACGTTTGAACTGCCTGGAGCTAAAGCTACAAAATAAGCTCTAAAGATAGCAGTGTGTAAGACTGTGAAAGTACAATCAAGCATGGCTTCAGCTGTTTGCCTACAGAGATGAGGAGGACTTAATTTCTTCCTTGTGGACGGCAGCATCCCGGGGCTTTATGAACGTCCATTGTGGTTTTGACCTTCCTATCAATCACTGTGGATTTGGTGCAGTTGGCACAGGGCAGAGAATCCCCTCAACATCTGGCTGCTGTCTCTTGCTGCTAGGTGGCTGGTCATGGAAGCATCAGATTTTAGGTGAGAATCAACTTGGCAAGAACATTGTCATTTTCTGCATTTCACCAGCCTGGAGTACAGCTCAGCTGGAAGCCACAGGTGAAAGGGAAGGGCACATCTCCCCCAAACAGCTCCCTGCCACTGCAGGTAGTGCTCTGCGGTACATTCATTTCTGTTGTTAAAAGTGGATCACACCCTGACAGACAATGAGTTCTCAGGTTAAACCTTGGCCTTGTCAGGAGTATGACAGAGCATAAACTGACAAACAACAGAAACCTGTACATGGTTTTAATGAATGAAGTTCACTAGTAGCTTTTTGAGACTGGTATGAGCCACACGTCATACAGTTTTTGGACACGAAGTTGAGTTCCCCAAGGACACCCCTGTCCCTCCTGCTCGCTCCGCTGAGCCTGGCCTCCTGTTGACTTAGTGAATAGTATGTAGATGCGATCTGCCAACCTGTGATGTGCATGAGGCCATTCTGGTTAACACGACCTTTGGCCTTAAAGCTCTAGAGGGGAACTGCAGTTAAATGGATGAGTTTGCTGAAATCTGCTCTTCAAAAAGATTGATCTTACTATGAGAAAACACGTTTCACTTTAAAACATTAAATGTGTTCAGACATTTTTTGATACGATATATACTTGCTCTTGGCATGACGTTCTGCCACGACGTCAAACAAATTTTATGGAAGCATTGAACTTCTGCAGGAGAAAAGACTAAAGAGCACTGTGAATGGGAGGAAGAGAGATTTGCAAGATTTTTTTTTTTTTAATCTAACAATAAATAATGCTTGGTGCATCTTTAAATGTTACAAATACTCCATACCTGTGCATAATTTTTATTTACAAATGAGTAAAATGCATGAGGTTCTTTAGAAAAAAATGAAAGTCCAGCAGAGAATTTGTGTTCATGAAGACTGCTGAATGAAGCTGCTGGTACAAGGTTCAATTGATCTAGTCCAACCGACTCTTGCCAAAAATAGTCAAAGTCTAAAATTAGAGTAAATTATCAAACCCATTCTTTAAAAAAACAGGAACAAAGTAACCCACTGCTGTCCTCTAACATTTTATATGAGGAACCACAACAGAAATACCACTGCAGAAGTATTAAAGTGGAGGTCCTTAGAGGAAAGAGCTGGTGCTAAGCCATGTTTCTGTCTTGGAAGGTAAGGAGTCATTTAAAACACTTGCTTTAAAATGAATGCACAGCAAAAGCAAACAGGAACAACTAAACAGATAATTTAAAAATAATTATTCCATGAAACTTCTATGTGTTTTTTGCAGTGTAGAATTCAAAAGACAAAATCTGTGTTTAATAAGATTTATGGCTTCATCTCACAATACTGCCATGAATATCTGTGCTTTTACATCTGTGCACATTGCTGTCTATTTTATAGATAACATCGTAGTTGTGAATGCTGCATGTCCATATTATAATACCTGCATGACTACAAACAACCTCCCCCCGTCAATGACAAAGCACGGATAATGAATATGCATGTTTTCACGTCCTAGAGCCTGCACATTTTTAAATTATGTGTAAATCTTCTTCTGCATGTTACTATACATACTTATTCTTATACAAAGGTATGTTTTATGAAACAGTTACATATGAATGGTAAGCACTCCAAAGACTAGGATTTGAAGAATAAGCACTAAAAGGTCCGTAACAAGATTTTTTAATTGCCTTTCCCATGTGGCAAGGCTATTCTTTATAAACAATAAATGAGAAGTAATACCAGAATGAGATCATTGGGGCTATGGTTATTTGAAGCAAAGGAGAGAGAAGATATACAGCTAAAATACTAGAAATTGTGCTGCTGGTCAGTTTAAAACATTAGCTAATTTTAGTTAAATTTACAAAGCAGTTTTGGCTGAAAAACATTTTTCACTCGGTTCATAAAGCAAAGGAGGAGGTGTCTCGGTTTCCCACAGTAACTCAATATCTGTGTCCTAGGCACCAGAATTAACATATTTAGTGTAATTATATTTTGTCAGCTGCCAAACTAAAACCACTGCGTTACTCTGCAGTCCTGATTAAAATGAAATGTAACAAAAATTCATAGCATTGACTACTGTTCATAATAACAACAGCAACAATACAGGATTACTAACAAATAAATGTTTAAAATGTTTATTATCTGATAATAAAAATAGAAGCCAAATTTTATAGAAGTTTGCTTTTATAAGGCAAAGATCAGCAAAATAAATATTGTGTGGCAGTTATCACACATAATTACTGTAATTTTGATGGATCCATTTTTAGTAGCAGCGCCTAATGGTACATAAGTGTTTTTGCAGGTGCATGTTGCTGTTGTACCGTTTTGATGATATGCTAACTCTACATTAATGGTGACCGTTATGATAGTTTTTCTCGGAGGGGAAAAAAAAAAAGGATAAAAATAGATTAATAATGTAAAACCTCATTTCCTTGGTCAGAAGAACTACCTAGGACAGCCAGAGCAAGGGCAGCGTCAGAGCCACTTGTCCCCTTGCTGCTCCCCAGCACAGTGAGAAGAGCCAGTGGAAGGGCACGTCCAGTGCTCGCTGCCTGGCCGGAGCAGGCTGGAGGGAACCAGTGCAGGGAGCAACTTCTCCCTCATCTTACCACCACATGGCAGCTGCAGCTCTGCCATACGATCCTGGCCATATGTCTACCTCATAGTCTCCTTCTTTAGCCTGCTGTCCTAAGGACAGAAGGCACATGCCAGCCTCTGCAAAGAATTCAGGCATTTGCTCTACAAACATTTAAGCCAAGTGACAAATTTAGAACAAATCTGACAGATATCAAAGATATTTTATAGTTGTTTCATAAGCAAAAAATCCATAGCTGGCTAGTACAGCGAGACCTAAATTGGAAACGCCTGTACTGTGAGCTCGACTGCTGTACATGTGGCGAGGGCTCCACCGGCCAGTCCCCAGACACACGTTGACCAGCCTCTAGCTGGGGGTGTAGAGGGAGCTAAGGATATTTGGGGTCAAAGGGGTTACGGAAGAACTGGATGTACTAGGAGGAGGCGGTAGGGGATAAGAGAGGGGAGGTGGGGGGACTGCAGCGGCTTAGGCCCCCTGCAGGAAGCTACTCTTCACGAGTATGACTGCTGATGGAACAACCTGAAAATTAAGTTTTCAAGATCGGGGAATGACCTGACCCTTGGACAATGTGGCATGTGTACTTACTTTCCCACTCCTCATTGCATTGATATTTAATGCTCCATGAGGAGCTGAGAAGTTTAAAAGGAAGGCTTGACAGCAACTCCTCTTTGCCAAATCCAGTGCAGACCTGAGAAGGGTATTGATTAGTGCATTTACTCAGATGAAAGGTTTGCTAAAACAGGAACCAATGTAGATGGCATAGAAGGTGCGAGTGATAGATGAACTATTTATACAAGAGGAAAATGAAATTAGGTGAATGGTAAAAAATAAACCTGACAAAAGGGAGTAATGGCAATATGTTTATTAAGTGCGGAGTAATTAAGTACTTCTATGGTAGGGGTCAAATGTGGACATCCAGGCCATGTGCAATGTAATAGGCTATTGTTTTGATCACTGCATAAATGGAGCAGTGACAAGCCAGGTGAGCTCCTCATTAGTCACGAAGACACCGTTTCGTGAGTGTCTTGTCACAGTCATGTGTGCTTTATCTGTTTGTTGGAATAAGCAAGTTAGGACCATATTTTATAATAAATCTGCCTAAGCCTTTGCTACTAAATGAAACCTGCAGTCATTCTCCATGAAACAAGAACAGTAGACATGCTCGCACGTAGGTCTTTGGGACAACTGACTGGTGGCAATCTGGGCATTTTCTTAGACAGGAAAGGGATCCAGCGTCATGTTCCGGCAGACAAAAAAGGAACTGCACATTGTTGTCTTGTACATCTGAGTGACTGTGTGTTCTGCTGAGCAATCCAGATAAAACAACGTTCTTCCAGTTGTGTTTTGTAAGAAAGACCCAGAAGCAGCCTGTAACTTCAGAAAAGGACTCAAGGACGCTATTTAGGGATAAACATGCTGCAATTCTGCAACCCAGAACTGAATCCTTACATTCTTAAAAAAGGAAAAGCTGAAGTTGCACCTCCAGCAGCGTTTCTCATTTGCTGGTTTAGGCGCCTTCCCATTCATCATCTTGGTTTCTGTGGATATTAGTTTTAGGCTTCTAAGCAACACCACATAGTGCATAAGGAGCACACGTGCAAAATTCAAGGCTGTGGCTCTCAACGGGTGGCCTGGCCTTCAGTCATTTTCTAGCGAACAATTGCGCTGAGCTTCCGTATCTGTTGAATGACAGTAAGTAGGAGCTTCTTAACTCCTACCAAAGATGTTATATGCATAAATACATTCTAAGCAGTAAGGCTGTAACTGCAGCATCATAGCGACAAGGTCAATTAAAAGTGCTCAGAACCTGGGCCCAGCCTTGTGACTAGTTTTGCAACTAGAGCCGACTAGAAAATCCACAAGGACACGTGAAGAAATGGAAAGCGCTGATTCAATGAACCCCCATTTTTTTGCAATGACATCTTTTGCCTTAGGTAGCCTTTGCCAAGCTTCACGAGTGCTCTGAAACCCTACTTGGTCAGTTCCTAAGGAGCCTGAGCTTTCCAGCTCCATGGCTCTGCAGCTTCTCCTTTCTCCTGCTGACCTGCTGGGAGTTGACCAACCGCCCCGAGCAGACCCCTGCCAGGGCAGCAGGAGCCACGGCTGCCAGGCACACTGTGCGGGACAGGGCACCCGAAGGCACTTTTCTCCTCTGTGCAAAACGGTGCCACATCCACCACAGCCCATCTTCTCGGGTTTTTGCTTGTGAAGCGCTTTCCAAGTGCCGAAGAAAGGGGAACGGGTGTTAACACCACATTTCGAACAGACGGCTGCGTAGGCCCGCGAGGCTCGTCGCAGGGAAGGACAGATGGGCCTCAGGCACCGCGGTAACCCAAGCTCTCCCGCCTGCCCCGAGGTAGGAGCACCCAAGCGAGCCCGCTGAGGAACAGGCCGCCGCCCCAGCGGCGGCACTGACGAAGCCGAGTTTCCTCTCCGAAGCCGCCAGCTCCTGCAACCGAGCCCGTCACCGGCGCCTGACAGGACGGCGGGCATCACGGGGCTGCACTCCTCTACCGGGCAGGCTGCTCCGCGACCCCGCCGACGGCACACGGCTGCCGACGGTCACCCCCGTAGCGGGACGCCGCTCCAGGCCGCACCGACCCCGCCACCCCAGGCGGGCCTCCTCCGCCGCCGCGCATGCGCCAAAGCCGCACTCGCGCAGGCGGAACCCTGCCGTCTTGCGGCCCAAAACCCGTTATCACCTACGGGGCGCGTTTATTGGCCAGCGAACCTTCCTCCCGCGCCTGCGGCCAATGGCCAGCGGGCTTGCGCCGAGGAGGCGCGCTGACTGGCTCGACGCCTTCCCAGCCGTGGGCGGAACCGCTCGGGCGGGCGGCCGGCCTTGGAAGGCGCGGGGAGCGCCTCCGCTTCCCGGAGGCAGGCCGCGGCGCGCCTGCGCGCGAGGGCGGGGGGGGCGGGGGCGGGGGCGGAGGCGGTGGGATGGGGCGGGGCGTGGCGGGGTGGGGCGTGGCAGGCGCGTGTGGCCGCGGGGAGCCGCCCGGAGCCGCCCGCCGTCCCACCGTCCCACCGGCTGCCGCCCCGCCGCGGCACCGCGCGGTGAGTCGCCCTGGGGGCAGCGGCGGGCCTGTCCCTCCGCCCGGGGGTGGGAGGGCGGCCGGCATCCCGGTCTTGGCTCCGCTGGGAGGGGACGGGACGGGACGGGACGGGACGGAACCCCCCCGGCGGAGCGGCGCGGAGCGGCGCGGAGCGGCGCGGGCGGGCGGTCTCGCTCGCCGCCCTCGGCCCCTCAGGGCGGGGGCCGCCCCCGGCCGGGTCCCCGCCGCCCGCCTCACGGTGTCCGTTTCTGCCCCGCCCAGGCCATGTCCAAGTCGCTGAAGAAGATCGTGGAGGAGAGCCGGGAGAAGAACCAGCCCGAGGTGGACATGTGCGACCGCGGCATCTCCAACATGCTGGACGTGCCCGGCCTCTGTAGGTACCGGCGGCGGCGGCGGCGGGCGGGGAGAGCGCGGAAACTTCCTTATTTGTCCCGGGAGGAGCCGGGGCCGCTGCCGGCCCTGGGCGCGGGGGGGGCGGCCCGGCCCGGCCCGGCTGCCGCCCCGGCCCCTCGGCGGCGCGGGGCTACCCGAGCCTCTCCTGTGTCGGGGGCGTCCCGGGGCTTTGGGCATCGGGGCCCTGGGGAGAGGTTCGTGGGCGGGGGGAAGCGCTCCGCTCCCAGCTGCCGGCAGCGCCTTCGGGAGAGGCCCCGCTCCGCTGCACCGAGAGGCCGGCGTGGGGAGCCGGGGCTGCCTCCCGCCTCTGCCGTCGCCTCTGCCGTTCCCGTCTCGCCGCTGTCATTCTGGCCCGCGGGTGGCGGGGAGACTTCGCCTCCTGTCCGTCTCGCCTCTCCCTGCTACGGAAGCAGAAACGCCGCCAGCCCAGCAGCATCTCCGCTGGACTTTGAAAGGGATGGGGTGACGTTAGCCTGGAGCTAGGCACGGCGGGTCTCTGAAGGAGAGTAAGGTAATGCTGTATTACAAATACAGTAATACTGTACTTTGGATATTGCGTGACTGCATGTGTTCTCCAGAACTGTGACAAGTACGTCGTTACTGGTATGCTGCATTTGCTGTAACTAGCTTACAGCAAATGCAGCATACCGGTAACGGCATACTGTCACAGTTCTGGAGAGCACATAGATGAAGAGCAAGGGAGGTAACTTTGCCTTGCGAGTGTGTATGATGTTATAGTACAGCTGATAGGCAGCAAGTTAAAGTTGTAACTGGCTGTGGCATGCCACAGGCTGAAATTTTTCTGAATGCATGATGTAATGAGGAAAAAGCAAAATCTAAACCAACGTACTTGAAATGCTAACCATGTCCTGGTTTAGCTCTTTACTATGTTTGTTAAACTTGATAGCAACCGGGAGCAAGTGTACATAACTCTTACATGATGGAAATAAGTTCAGGGAAATGTATGGCTAGCTACAAACTCACCATTGTCTGCAGAGTCAGGAGCAGACCGAAGTTTCTTCAGTCGTATCAGTAAAGGATGAAGACTTAAGTACAGAACCTAGTTCTGCAAAATTCTGTGCTTAAGTCTTCATCCTTTACTGATTCTTTTCCTGCTTATGAGTTGTGCATGGGATTTCTGGAAGATTACATTGTAAAGCCCAGATATATGAACTCCTGTTAAATAGAAAGCTTCACTGTATTTCTATTGGATGAAGAGTTGTTTGAGACAAAGTAGTGTTTAGCTCACATTAACCACAGACCCATTTTCAGAACTATACTTAGCCCTTTCAGATAAACTAATGCGTTAAGAGTGTGGGACAGCAACAGAGTACTGTTGCTTTTGTTAAATAGACTTGCTGCCTGTTATCAATACTAAGACATGTAATTAATTAGCCACCTTTGATCTTTCTTTCAGGTGGGGGGAAAAAAGGTAATTTTGAAGCACATCAGTAATGCTGAAGTAAAAAAAGCTTTTCTTGTACAAAGACTGTTTTGGCTTTGTTGTGCAGGCAGGGTCAGGGACCAAAATGTGGGACTGTGGTTCACAGGTGGTCCCTGGTACTGAGTTGCTAATTAAGCATCTGGAGCTTGTTTGGCAGGGAGCTCCCTACATGAAGCGTAGACTTGTGGTACCCTAGTTACACTGCTTCAGAGAAGTCTGTATGCAGATACTTTTGGTGCACATCGTGTGAATTGATTTAGCATGGGGATTTGGGGCCTTCAGTTTGAGATGGAAGTTAGCAGAGGGAGGAATGATGACTGGTTTCTGTCCAGTTAATTGAGACCTTCTTGCTTTTTCAGTTAGTCTGCACTCTGGCAGAGAAGGCTTAAGTTGGGTGTTTTGGTGGGGTTTTTTTTGCCTTTTTTTTTGTCATCAAGGTATTTGCTACTTTCCATCTGCAGAACCAATAACTTCCTCCAAATATGCCTGTTAAAAAAGTAATGGATAGGTATTACCTCTGAATTTTAGGTAATGATTTGAGAAAATGTTAAACTTGCTTGTTTTCTAACCCTGTCATCTGACTCCTAATGGATGATCTTCTAGTATAGATTGGGTGTTTTGGGTTTCTCTGGCTCTCAGAACTGGCAGAGAAGCTAGATGAGTCTGGCCTGGTGCCTTCCCTTGTAGGTGTGCTGGATATCTTTCCAGTGCAATGTAGTGTTAAAGCTTGCCTTTTCAGAAACTGTGTTTTTTCCGTGAAATAAAGATCTTTGTTAAAAACAATCATCATGATTCATGCCCAGTGACTGTTCTTTCACAGCATCTTGTCTTTAATGAGGGCCACTAGTAGATGTTCAGAGATAAGGGTAAGTTTAGGTTATGATTGGAGGGAACATGGTGGTGGTGTTTTCCCTGGTTTTGGTTATTTGAGGCTTAGGGACTTACTAGGTTGGAGGATACTCCTGAGTTACTGTGTTCAATAGCCCATGATAGGGATTTTGTCTCGCATAATTATTTAATGGTTGCAAATGCCCCTCCCAGAGCAGCCAGTAACTCTTAAAGTAAGCTGCTCCCTATAGTCTTGGTTATTCTTCAGGAAAAGGACCAAGCCTTGTCCCATTGCATTTTTTAGTACTTCCTGCAGAGTGGCTAGTGGACTGACTGATACTTAAGCTTTCTTAACTTAATTCACATAGAATTAATGCAGACACAAGGATTTGGAAGCAGTGCACTGTGTAGCATCTGCTCGGTTTGCCAATCCCTTTGCTGTAGGAGCAGACCTATTCTTGTCATGTGTGTTTAACAAAAAAAAAAAAAAAAAAAGTGTTCATAGAAAACTGGTGTTATATGGGGGCAGAGAGGAGAAAAGGGAAAGAGGAATATGTGCCCTGGCTTGGACAGGATTCTTTCCTGGCTTTTCTTCCCAGTCTAGTGAATGACTTGCTATGATACAGGGCAGCCACTCATATTTTCTTTTGCCTTGACTTCCACTGTCTGTAGCAGTTGTGGGAGAGACAAAACAGACCAAACTTGCCTCTGTCAAATACCAATGTCTTTCCAAATCAAGATGAAATACTCTTCCTCTCTGGGTAGAGACTGACACTCAGTATCTGAAACTGTCTTAAACTAGCTTAGACCTAGAAGCTTGACAACCTCTATATCTCTTCCCGCTTTTGTGTTTAGTAGAGGGAGAGTGGAGTTATCACCTTGTTTATAATGTGGTGTTCAGATTCACAAAAGTTCAGTAGTCGCTGAACCACTGCTTGCTCAGGAGTTCATTAATGTCATTAGAAGCTGAATTCTATTTTTGGAATGTTCCTCAGATCCCAGCACTTCCGTGTTTTCTCCCAGTGACTTAAAGTACAAACTAGAATTGTGCTACAGGCCTTCAGAGCATCTGAATTTTCAAGGCTTTCAGAAATGTAATATGAGAAAACTCTTTTCAAACATGTTCTGTAGGAAAGAAATTTCATTTGAGGCTAAAAACATCCCTTGATCTAGGTTTTTTGTGCTTTAGCTCATCATAGTAATGTGAAGACCGTGTAAAACAGTTAAACTTCAAAGGCTTTTCTTATTGTTCAGGGATGCAATAAAACAAATGATTTATGATGACTTTATACAGCCATCAACAATTATGAAGTTGTTCTTGGAGTAAGGACCAGTCTCTAATATCTCATTTATGTATCTTTAAGTGATTGAAATGGGGAAGCTATGAATTAAGGAATTATTTTGCCCAAATAACTTGAGACATCTGCTGCTCTGTAGTCTTGTTGTCAGGGAAGGAATATTGGATGAAATCCTATTTACTCTGTAAGTGTTAATTTGCTCTTGTTATCTTTCCATCTGTAAGCTATTCATATTTTACATAAAGTACATGCTTGTGTGGTAGGAATTAACATGCCTAGAATTATTTATCAGAAAGTTAGTGTTGATATAATTGTCTGTTCCTAAAATAACCAAGGCACAGAAGATGGAGGGGCAGGCTACTTGTAAGTTGTTTTGTACGATAGTGTAATGCTTGTCCTGCGTTAACTTCCTCCGATGGAACAGAAAACGTCTTATCTTGGTTCAGCAAGGTCTCTGGAGTCTTCCTGGTTTGGTTTTTTTTCCCCTTAAAAAAAAAAAGTCTTGTCACCTAAATATTTTATGTAAAGCTAACTTGCAGTGCATGGTAGCAGTATGTGAAACGGCTTGATACTAGGGCCAAAAGGGAAGAGCTTAAACATTCCTCCCTTGACCCACTCCGTTTTGAAGCAATGATGGGACTGGGACCATAATGAGAATTTGTAATTACTATGCAAGTAAATTGCTCTGGCAAAACGGTAGTATCCTGACCCTCAAACTTCTGTGTGGATATTTGGTGCATTCTTGAAATCAAAATAACTTACCGCCTGTATGCTAATTACCGTAATGTTAACAGTTAGGCAACTGAGGTCTGCAGTCCTCAAGGGCAGTCCTTCTTAGTGTCTAGGAGCTCCGCCGTGGCATCCTAGAGAGGTTATAGTAATTTCCCTGTGGGAATCGTGGTGCCCTTTGAATCTCAGGGGACTGGCACTTGGGGTGAATGGTCTGACCTGTTGAGTGATCCTCAGTGAGTCCTGCTAGTTACGCTTACCTGAGCAGTGTATGTCCAAAGCAAAATGGCCCCACCAGGCCTCCTTCAGCTTTGTAGATATTACTTGGGGATGTTAATAAGTTGCTTAAGACAGATGTCTTTATCAGAAGAGCTGATAGTTCAGTTGTCATGCAGAATTGACTTATATATAGGATGAGGAAAACCGCAGTCAGCTGTTTCCACAGCACAGTCCTCCTCACAAGAGTAGGTGAGTGGCAGCGTACTGGAAAACTTGGTATTTCCAGGGGCTGGGGCTGGTTGTGTAGTACAGGTCAGTTTAATGTAAGTGAGCAAATTCGCCTACTTGTAAGGAGTGACCAAATGCCAATTTATGTCTAGGCTCCCTTTCTTAAAATGCTTGCAGATCTGTTTCTGAACTGGTAGTAGCTTTGGACCTTTCAAGATTGAAAATCTTTTTGTCTAGGTATGGCTAAAATGCTGCTGGAAGTAGTTCAGAGCACAGATGCCTAAACCTTTGCTCTTTTCAAAATAATATTGGAATCTTGCCTCTTTCATTCCTTTGGGGGATGACAGCCTGCTTTGCACATCAAAGGTGCAATGGGATTCTTTGTCACACATCAGAATGGACTGACATAGTGGAGTTTCAGACAAGGTGTCTAGGCTTCAGTCGAATTTGGACAGTAAAGTCCATATTGAAATGTCTTTGGTCTAGGGATTTTGGCCTTGAAATTCTTGACGTTGGGACTTTGTTCTATTCTGTACAGACGTGAGAAGAAACCCTGCTGAAAATAGGCTGTGTTGAAGAAGACAGCGATGTGACAAATATGGAGAGGGAGTAGTGAGAATAATGCTTGTAAGCTTGTGTTTTTAAAGGCCAGCAGTACACATGGCTTGATGGTTTAGTTAGCAGGCCTACCTTTAAAAACTAAATATGCACAGAACTTTTTATGATATTTAAATTCAGCAGGAGTTTGCTGTTCAGAAGACCCAAGTCTGCAGCCCCAAAGCTTAATTGCCCTTGAGTAACCATCCTCACTTCCTATGTATACAAATGATGAGGTCATGGCAGGAAAGGTTCACCATATGCATACACATGGATTAGATCAGGGTCTCTCAGTTCTCTGTTAGTAAAACACTTCCTTTTCTTACTCTTTTGTTTCTTAGTTCAGTTTGTAAGTGATCTAGAGCAGATACTTGCATGTGTTCTACTGTCTAGCGCTTAGTGCAGTTCAGTGACTTTATACTGCTGTGGTGTAAGTTATGTGCAAGTGGTGTCTCCTCATAAGCTGGCTTCTTGCAGGAGTTATAAATTTTATTTGGTATGTTTTTTCTTTTAAACGTTGAATTACATCTTGAGCACAGAAGCAGAAAATCTTAAGCACTTCTTTTAGTCTATTTCAGTCATCATTCTGATTTGTATGCTTTAAATGGGTGTTTCACTTAGTGGGGCATAGGGGGGTGGGGATCAGGACTACTTTCTTACCACTGCTTGAAGAGTTTATTTTGATAACCTTGGACATATCTAGCCCTAGTGTTAACAAATAATAGAAGTCATATCCTCTTCATAGAAGAGGTGATTTGTAGACAGAAAAGAGTTGAGAAAGGCCTATCATATTGGTGGAGTATGAACTAAATTTGAACCTTTCATCATGTAGTTTCTCAAATTGGTCTAGCTGCTTATTAGAAGGCATGTAATGTGGATTGCTGGTTCTAATGCAATGAAGTTCATTATGGACTCCAACAAAGTAAAGAACAGATTATCTGAATTTTGGATTGTGTCCTGAAGCTGGCAAAGCTCTGTGCAAAGCTGGAACGAACTGGGGAAGGCCACAGAAGTGTGGTGACAGCTTCAGTCTTCGTTCTGCTTTAATATATCAAAGGAAGCATCAACTTCAAAGGAAAAAAGAAATAGCACAAATGTTCTCTTAGAACTCACTCTGTGCCTGGCTGCCTGATTTGACTGTCCAGTCCCTGCACCTGCAGTGCAGCGTCGGTTTTGCAGACCTTCACCTGGCAGCAGCAATGCAGGGGTCCCACATGTTAGGAGTCCAGTTGTCTGTCGTGCTTGTGGTGAGATGCTGACTTTTTAGTATGGAGGTTAGGTGGTGTTAGTTGGTCTTGTTCTGTTACTTTAGTTCAACTTCTCTGCTTTAAAAACAAATCGTAAAGTGAGGTAGAAGCAACTTGGTACAGTATCAAAAAACAATAATGGATTTTATTTTTTTTTTTTGAAAAAGCAGATTAAACAAAGTCTTTACTTTCCAATGCTACTGTCATGGGAAGGACAAAGGAAAAGTTCTGAAATGTTCCTGTACCCCAAATCTTCAAGAACAAAGCTGGAATGCCATTTCCTGATTCTGGTGCCTGCAGCCAGAGCCCTGATCTTTGTAATGCTCCACACTTCAGCCTTAAAGGCACTCTCCAGTGTCCTTAACATGCGGAGCTACCTGACATGCAGGCACAGTGAGTTGTAAAGGCATGGTGGCGTAGCTAGTCTTCACCATTACCACTGTGAGAGGGACTGAGAGTACAAAGCTGATGGAAGTCTTTGGTATGTGTTGTGCGCTTTTTCCTGTCTTTTTGCTAACCTAGGACTTATTTGAACATTTGAGTCTTGGGGAAGATAGTACTTGACTAATTGGATCTTTCCTATATCAGCTTATGAGGGGGAAAAGGGCCCTTTTGGACAAGAGGACATTATGTGGATAGGCACACAAGCCGTTTGAATTGTAATGCAGAAGATAGCCATTACTCTTCTTGTGGGGTGGCAGGAAACTGGCTAGGGCAGAGTAGGTAACTCCACTGCCTGGTAGGAAAATCATTGCTTCTCTTTAAATACAGTGGAGCAAGGCTAACTTCTTGTTGATGCTGGTGTGAGTCTAGGCAAAGCCTCAGAGCTCTAGAATGACTTGTTTCTTAAGTTAAATGCAGGAAAATATGGCTTTTCCTGGCATTGGATGTGGCTCTGATCTAGATTAAGTCGCTGTGGAGCTGGAGACTAGAGCACTTCTCATCTCGGGATGCCAACTGGTAGGGTTGCCCTTCTGGTGGTTGTGTTCTTACTAGTCAGGCTTGGATAATCAAGGGCCTGTGAAACATTGACTTTTGCTGAATGTCACAGCTATTAAAATATCTAAACCAGGAGAAATAAACACGTGAGGAGTACTTAGGCACTTGTTCACAAGCTTGTAACTATCTCCAGTATCTTCTCTTATTTTTTTGTGTAAATTGCATTCCTACATTTAGCTATATATGTAGCTATATATGTAAGGAGTCAATAGTGTTAAATGGTTGCTTATGGTTCAGATGCTGATATGCCTTTTATGTTTTTAAGCTTAGAGCTCTTTATGGAAGCTGCTGCTCTTGTCTACCCTTCAGTGCTGTATTTTCTACAACACTCTTACAGACTTTCTGTGGGCTTCTTTCTCTGTCCTTCTGTTCTGCTTTGTAAGGTGGTGCAGGCAGTACTTAGACTGCTCATATTTTAGGACAAATTTAGGGTGGGTACACTGTTTCTTCCTTTCTCCTCCCTGCCTTTCCTTCTACCACAACCTGCAATTGCACAAGGAACTGTGGTGATGCCTTTTTTTTTTTTACACTGCACTTTCTGATCTGCTTCTACCTTTGAGTGACTGCTTTGATTCTGCTAACAGGTTATATTTGCCTGTGGTAAGTCATGAGCTTTCAAGGGTTAGCTGAAACAGGTTGCTATATCAGTAAGTAAAAGCTCTCCAAGCTGTTTCCTCCAACTTGCAATTTAGTAAGCATTGATTAGCATGGCCAGTTTTCACATATGCTCACCAGGATATCTTCATTCCCTATGGCAGCAAGGCCCCTGTGGGCTGTCTCTGGGCTAATGTTAGTGATGTTTGTTGCTTGAGGAAAGCTCTGAGGGATGAGAGATGTAGCACTGCAGCTGTCCCTCAGGCTGGAAAAATTCCCAGCTGCCTAGGAGGGGCAGCAAGGTAATTTCTAGAGCTGTTTTGAAGGGGGTGCACTGGAAGTAAGGAAAATGTGTAGGGGAGGAAAATCTTCCCGTTTTTCTAGTTCCGATAAAATACAATAAACTTTTTATGGGGGGGGACAAGATGTTTGAGAACTCCTTCAAGGTGCGAGTTTCTCCTCTGACTATTTAGCATATTTTTCTAATCAGATACTGTTGTCAATTGTCTGCTGTGGAGCTTTTAGGGAAAGCAGTAGTGGTGTGAAGGGTGGAAGTAGGTAAGAAGAAATGTAAAGTGTAGGGGGAGTGCCAGTCTCTGCAGCTGCCTGTGCCCCACGCTCGTTTGTTCATTAAAGTGGAGTCTGAGGGGCTTTGATCAATCAGATCATTCAGTTAATTTCAGTAAATATTGTGTGTTGTCATCTGGCCATTCGCCACGCAACAATGATGCTAGTGAGCTACTGTGCTTCATGGATGCGAGGCTGTAAATGCAGCTATCGGTACTTGGGACTTAAATCTAGCACCGACCTGATAATTAATTGGGAACATGCGGAAATGTAATTGCTTGTGGCATGTGTTCTGTTGGGGTAAATGTTGGAGTACCTATCTTTTTTTCCTTGGGAAGGATTCAAAGGGTGGAAATGAGACAGGTGTCTGGGTGCCCAGAACCACATCTGTACTGGGACGCCCTAGTACTCACTGCTCAAGTTGTGTTTGATGCAGTAACAGAAACGTGAAGTAAAAGGGCAGAGGAGTGGCTGGGTGTGTCCTTAAGTCTTGAGCTTGTCTTGCTTATTGTGACAGTGCACATGAATCTGGAGTTACTGGAGCAGAGAGAAAAGCTTGCCTGTTTTAGCTGAAACAGCTACAAGCTCTCACTTGCCATGTCCATAAACTAACTTCTTTCTCTCTTCATTTGCAGTTACATTGTCTCATATCACGCAGCTGGTTCTGAGTCACAACAAGCTTACAAGTAAGTATACTCCTCATTTTGGACTTTATTACAGGCAGTTGAGCAATATTGAAAAGCTGACATTGATAGTTTGATTTTTTTCTGGGTTTTTTTGGTTTTTTTTTTTAATAGAGCACAATGCCACTGTTAAGAGTGCTTCTTGGTGAAGCACTTTTAAAAAATAAAGAGAATGAGAATGTGACTTAGCAGCCATTGTTCAACATGCCTTTCCAATTTCAATACAGATCTGCCATGTACTGGAAGATCTGTAATTATCAGTCTTGTTACCAGTTCAGCCAAAAATCCATTCCCTACCATGGCTCTGAAGTCCTTTTGTTTCAGTGAGGACTTCCGGATTTTGTTTTTTTAACTGTATCTGAAATGCTGCAGTTTGCATTTTGGTAGATAGATAATTAATTTGACTGAAGCAAGTAAAAATAAATTACAACTCAACTGCATTGTATGTATAACCAAACGTATGTGAGTAAGGCCAACTGAATGTGAGCTTCAGGCATGAAAGTCAAGCAGTCTACTTCTGCAAAAAAAAAAAAAAAAAATCCTTTGAGTGTAAGTTGTCCTTTGCTTGTACTGCCCACACCACCTTCAGTTACTACGTTGTGGATCCTACTTCCCATATTAAAGAAGCCCTTAAGTGAGGTGTTGGTGAATAACATGTCATGAGAGCAACATAAATATGAGACTCAACTTAGTGGAGGCAGATATTAGACTGACTTTTGCAAGGCAAAAGAAATATTTTTTTTGTAGGAGAATGCTTCAGGCTTACTCATCAGTGTCTTGTGCAAACGTTCCTGCTGCTTGGTTGTTGAAAGACAAGCAGTGAGCTTTATCTGGTCCCTGTTACTGTGCATCTTCTAAAGAGAAGAAAAGTGTTGGTATTGTTGGTGTTCTGCTTGTCCTTGTCTGTTCTCTGCATGTGACAGTGGATTTCTATTTCAACCAGTCCTTCCCTTTTTGGAACTGAATTTTTTAAGAGTGCATGAAATGGGGAGGGGAATGGAACCTGCAAAGGGAGCACGTGTTGATGAGATGACTGGGTAGGTGCTTTGGCATGTACCAGGCTGTACCCAAGGAAAACTCTACAAATTGAGATGGGTTTAAAAAAAACCAAAACCAAACACAAACAGAAAAACCCCTAGCAAACAAACCAATAAAACCCAGCCTACTGAACTCTAAACTACTTGCTGCACAAGCTGTAAGATGGTATGTGTTATTTAAAACATATGTATTAATGCGAAAATCTCACTTAAGGCTCTGAGCATTTGCAGAGGATTAAGCATGAGGGAAAAAATTAAAATATTCTTAGATTCTAGGACATAAACACTTCTACTCTGGATGCAGTTTATTGGGTATTAATGTGTAGCTTAAAGGGTTTGTAGTAGTATAAATAGTTAAAATTATGGGCACTATATGAGTGGCTGTGAGAAGTATGAATTAGTTATTCTAGGCCCTGCTTCTGATTGCATAGTGTCCTCTAGACTGGCATCTTGCTATTTGTTTTTGTCCCTATTGTAGTTTTCAAAGAAATCTCAGTTTATTTATAAATACGACCAGCAATTTCCAGCCATCTAACATGTAAATGATAACCGATGGGTAAATTCATGGGAAAATTCAGGCAGGGAAAATCATAAGCATCACTATTAAACGCACAGCTGTACCCCGGGTTTAGAAAGTCATGAAGTTCTGAATAGCTGGAAGCTGAGAGAATGTTTTTGGAAAAAATTATGGTAAACTTGCTTTCGGCATATTGCGATCTGGCATCTGTTCCCAGCCACTGATGTAGTTGGGCTACAGGGCCACCCAGCTGGTGGCTTTTGTGTTCCCTTAGGTCACTGCAAGGAGATTTCTGTCTCTGAACTTGAGCTGTTTAAAAGCTAGGCAGTTAATTGTATCCAGCCACTTTAGCTTTCCCTGCAGCTTCTGGGGGGTTGCGGGCGCCTTGAGATAGCGGTTCATTCTGCACACCTCTATCTAATGCTTGTGGTCAGACAACGCATACAAAGTTGGGTACCTAGTGCTGCCAGGCAGAACTTCTCTCTGGTGCTGATTATTTGCTCTGGTATCTTCTGTCTGAATGGCTGCTTACCTGGCACAAGGATGAAGCAAGTTGTAAGCATTACTCTTGGTAAACTTGACTATGCTTTCTCTGGGAATTGTAAAAATCCTACAATTTCTGAAAGCTAACAAACTTCCAAGGACTTAATAATCTCTTCCACGTGATACCTTATAAATCTTAAATGTACCTAAAGGGTGAGTTCAGCTGAACACACAGCTGGCTGGGCAGGTAGCAGGTATCTACCTTGCTCTGAGGAAGAGAAGACAGGCTGAAACTCCTGCAAGGAGACTTGCATTGTGGTAAACTTGACTGTCTGAGAACTGAGCCTGGGGAGGGTGACATGCTTCTGCATGAGCACCAGAGTTAAAAGCTAAGTAACTAACCTATGTCCTAGCTATGCGTCTTAGCTGTAGACCTGGCTAGGGAAGGAAAAAGATAGGGTAAGAAGAGGTGTCCAAGAAGGATGTGTTCACGTTGACTTTATTCAAGAAAAATGCAGAGTACACCTTTTGTTTAAAGCAGTTTTAGTTTTCACAATACCAGTTTAAGGATTGCCACTACTCTAAAATTGTGTTAGATTAAATCTCAACTTTTAATTACTGCTTTCTTCTGAAGTAGCCCTTAGATCAGCAGGCTGCAAGTATATCTGTTCTCTTGTTCTCAGCCAAGGGATTCTGTCAGCCTTTCTAATTGCTATGTTTGGATTTCTTTTATGGGAAGGTAAAACCACTGCTTCTCCTGAGAAGTAGCTCATCAAGTCTGTAACTTACTATTCTTTCACAAATTGATGTAGACATTTAAATAGACAGCACGCATTTTTAAAAGGCTAAATTTCAAGTTCATATTCTCATATTTGACACTGTTGACCTAATCTTTTAAGCTATGTAATTAATTGTCTTAGCAGATTGTTCTTAAAATGACTAGGAAGCTGGTGGCAGTGACACTTGACATGCTACACTAAGGTCATATTAGCATCTTCTACTAGTTTTCTGCCATTTAAATGAGTGTTCTGCTTGCTTTTTTTTCTGCTGTTTAGAGTAAATATGTCTATCTGGAAGAATAAATACATGTAAAAACTGGATATGCATAATTTTATGTAACCATAGTTCATATTTTTGCCAGCAAACTCTATTAAAAGTAAGTAAAGTTTCATTAGCAAGTATGAGGACAATACCATTAAATCCATCACATTGCTTAGAATATTTTTGTGGCATGGTTTTTGTTAATATTTTTTAGTATGACATTCATACTGTTGGTGCTTGTGCATTTACATGTCTAAATCATTCATTATCAGAAGTACTCAAATCCACATTGATTTTTCTGGAGAACTGGAGGCTGGATTTTTTCCAGCTGTCTGGTGCTGTGCTAATGGAAGATTCTTGAACTGGCTGCTTCTGCTCTAGGTAACTTCTGAAACACTTGTGTCTGTCCTTTGCTGCTTGATGAGAACTTTTTGTGCTTCAAAATCAGAAGCAAAACTCTGGGGGAAGCTGAACAGCTGCAATTCTGCAGTCTTGTTGAACCAGTTGCTGCCTAAGTGGCAAACATGGGTTGATTCCACTTTGGGGTCTCCTTTGACAATCCAGTTGAAAGCAGAGGGAGAAAGTGAGTGTGTTTTTTCTTAACTCAATGTAGACATACGGGCCAGTGTCTCCATGTATTGTACTGGGAGTTTTTTGATCCATCATTTAGTTTATTTCAAGCCTTCTATCCAGTATACAGCTCAGAAGCAAAATTAAAGACAGTCATGCTTATGTTATTAGCCTGCATAGGTCGTCTGATCCTGACCCAGGTGTCTTTTGAACCTATTGGCTAACTTCAAAATAAATGGAATAGAAGTCCTGACAAATGTTCGTCAAATTTGTGGAAATGAGTGGCTGAATGACAGAGACTTGCCCTTCAGTGTGGTGGATTAATTTGGGTAGATGTGACCAAGTTGTCTTTGTTCCATGTCATTTGATGGCAGCTGGGGGGCATACAGGTGACATTCACCTCCTGCTCAGTGGGATTGTTAATAGGACATGAATAGTGGTAGGGAATTAGGGTAGCTGTGCTGGAGGGGTATGGAGGGAGTTGAAGCCACAGGACATACTTCTGTAGAAACCATGCTTGATCAGCGTGATCCATCACAAAAATTGTTTCCACATCTTTTGTGCAACAGTAATAATTTTTATGGGTATCCATTCTACTGTTTTGTGCACTTCTACTTAGGACTGCTTCACCCAAGTTCAAGTGGAATGTAACTTCTCTTGAAGTCTGCAGCAATTCTGGGCACTTGTTCTTTCTGACACTGCTGTGTAGGACGAAAGTGAACTTAAGGTGTTGGTGTAGATCTGCGTGTTTTGCAGAGCCAGCCAGCCAGCATGTTTCCTCTTACATTGCTGTTCCATGGTTGATGCTGGGGTGGCCATGCCAGTTGCATGTTACGCTGTGCTTGGTTTCCAACAGTTTGGACTGTCATGAGGCTTCTGAAGTTTTGTGTTAAGGAGTTCGTCATAGAAGTTCTTGAAATCAAACTTTGTCCTTCTTTGTTCAAACCTCTTCAGCTACAGTTTGTGGTTTCATAATGGTTCTGGGGTACAAGTTGGGAATTGCAGAATATTGGATGTCCAGGGAGCCCAGGTCAGGGAGAGGAAAGGCATGTTGCCAAGCTTGGCTGTCTTTCCTACTCTGGGACTTGCCCCATGTCATTTCAAGCAGAATGGTTTGGAGTTCTGGGAGACAGTGTAAAATAGATGAGTGAGTATGAGGTTTTTGTTGGTTTTTTTTGTTGTTTTTTTCTATCTGGGAATGAGGTTTGTGTATCACATTGTCTTGAGGGCTTAGGTTTTTTTATAAATTGGTTGCACTAGAACACCAAATGGCTGTCTTTGACTGGAAAAAAAAGTACATTTGCAGGCTTGAACTGAAGTTGGCAGGGTAGATTAGGCTTCACCTTTTGGTCCTGTTATGCCACTAGATTTGTAAGTGAGCAGTAATTGGAGCAGAATTAGCAATACAAACCCTCCCATTTTTAAAGGAAACTGTTTGAGCATATATATTGTGGCTTATCCTTACCTGACTTATTTTTTCCTTGCAGAGCAGTTTTTGTGAACTATTTTGCCATTAAGTGGTACTGAAACTTGTAGACTTTAGATAGCTAGGCTAACTCAAGGTATTCTCCCGCTGCTTCAAGCATATGCAAAATTTCACATTCTAGTATAGTGACACTTAATATCCTTACTTGGTATGCTGGTGAAGTTTGACAATTAAAATCCCAGTACTACATCATGAATAGGAAGTGTGCTTGAAGAGCTCTCAGAAGCTTAGGTTAACCCTAAGGTAGTCCTACCTGGGAGTGCACAGAGGGGAAGACGTGACTGGAAAGCAGGCTGGGATGTTAAAGGTTACTTTCAGCATCGACAACAGGTACAATGTACCAGTCATCAGTATGGGCACAGCTATTACACTGCTAACTTGACATGTTTTATTTTCACTTATTTTTGGGATATGCTGTAAGTTTTTTGATGACTTGTAACTACTGTAACAGTTAATTGACTCCCTGAGATGATTAATTGATGTAGTAATCATTTGGAGAATCTATTCAGAGATTCTAGCTTTTGTGTCATCATCTGATCGTGCCTGGAGTTCGTGTTTCTGTCAGTAGAAATACCGGTATTATACGATTTGTCCATTAGAGGTCACTGTTTAAATATCTTTAGCAGTTTCTTTCGTGGGAAGGCGCTTGTGCTCCTGGCAGCAATTCAGCCTGCCTGGTAGGTAGTGGTGGACAGCAGCTTAGTTTTTGCTATTCTCCTCAGTCTCCTTAAGCTCAGGTGATCCTATGCTTGCCAGCTTCACCATATTCTTGTGCTGCATTTAAACGTTCTCAAAGGTTGTCTGCTATTCATATCTCACTCCTGATGATTTTTCTATCCTTTTGCTCTTATGCTCTGATTCCTTGCCCATTATTAGTAAATGTCTGAGTGATGAGAGGTTGGTAACAACTATTTGTTTCTCAAACCTCCCCTCTATTACCTGATGTCACATTCTCTGTCCTCCTCTCCCTTTCCTCTGAGCTGCTGTCCTATACTGTCCTCTCCTTTTTCCATTGCTGATTCCTTGATTCTTGAGTGTAATCCTTTACTCATCTTTAGTCCTTTCCTTTTTGTGAAGTGATCCATTAGTTTTTTGCTGCTGGCTCCCATTTCCACACCTGAATTTTGTTTCTGAGTTCACTTTCTGATCCTGTGAGAATAGCTGTGTCTCATTAATGGCATTCCTTTGACAGCCACGTAGTCACCCTTTTTATAATCCTTGTGGATTTTGCCTTCTTCCAGCAGAGCAGTTCAAAACTTTTTTTTTTTGTGCTCACACAACTTACTGTTTCTTTGCTCTACCATCACCTTCTAAATTGTCTTGCTGTCTGTGTGTGACCAGCACAGAAGCTTGTCCCTTCATTGCTGTTAACCCTCTTGACTGTGTCCTTGATCTTTTTTAACATGCTGCTAAAATCCCTTGGTGTCATTTTTATATTGGGGCGTCTCCTTTATAAGTCACCTTTCTGGCTGTACTGTATACCTAGATGTATTGGAGGTAGTCCAAAGACAGCAACACTGCATCTGTCTGTCCTGAATTCCTTCCCAGTCTAGCTGCTTTGTCTTCTTCAGACTGCTGAAACGTGTTATGGTGTCTCCCACTGGTATTGTCTGACACTTTGCATTTTGCCTGGTATCAAGTTATTTATATAGCAAACGTGCTGACTTCTGGGGGGGGAACTAGATGCCCATATACTCTTTACTCTTTGTTGCTTCTTGTATTTTCCCCTACTTTGCTTCTGCCTCTGCTTCCTTCTGGTAAGTCATTCCACACTGTTGTACTGACATGATATACCCCACAATGGTGCAGGTAAGCTATCTGCTTAGCGAAACTAGGCTTGTGTCCAAAGCACAAGACTTCTGCCTGACAGTGGCCTCTCAACTGTGCTTAGGAGTGGTGCTTTAAATTAACTATAAGCCTTTAATTTTCATTATATATTTTGATTTGTTTTTACTTCCTATTTCTGGTGCAGGGATCTCTAAAGGGAAATATCTTTATGAATGCAGTGCACAGGGGGATGTGAGAAGGAGGGAAAAGGAGATCCCCATACATAATGCCTTACTAAATTTATGACATCTGAGTTCTGCACAAATATTTAGATTAAATACCTTGTTAGCTTTTTTTTTCATCCCTGAAAAAAACCCAAACCTTTGGTTCTGAGAAACTACAGATGGTAGAGCATTTTAGCTTTAAATAATATAAATTTTGGTCTTAAACTTTGGGAGAATGAAGCAGAATAATTTATGAGAGAGTTTTGTGCTGTAATGGTATAAAGAGTGCATGCTGAAACTACCCCAATTTATGCGTAAATGAAATTGTCAAAGTTTGTGCTGTATGGCAACAAAGTTAGTTTTGCATAATAAGTAAGCGTACACACTAAATATGGCACTAGACACAAATCACTTGTCTTTAACATAGTTCTTCAGCAGCTGTTGTTGTCTTATTAAAAGGCATCTGCAAACATATTAACTCCTTTTGTAGTCTCAATGTTTTCTGACATGTTTTAGTACAAATTTCTTGTGTCTTCACATATCTCCCGATGGCTTAAAATAGCTGTAATTTTTTTTGTGGAAGCCCCATATAAATGATCTTTCTCCATGTGTATGTACAGGTTGTAATGTAAAATTGTTGGAAATCCTGTTGCCAGGTATAGACTACTTTCAAGTTGGCATTTTCAGAGCTAGTGAATGTTGCACAAGTGAACTCACTTCATTAAAGAGCTAATTTTCTATCATCTTAAAGAATTTACTGTCTAACAAGCGGAGTGGAATTTTTTTGTTGCTAATATTGAAGGACAGAGGTGAAAGGTAGACTTGGTCTAGATTGAGGGGAAACTAGATTTAGTTTTATATACTTGGTTTTGTACTCTATTTTCTATGTATTCTTTTTGTTCTTCTAGTAATCAATCAGGTGTGTGTTGTTTGAAGCGGATAATGACACAGCATTTCCCTTCAGACCACTCACCCATCTGGCCTCTTACTCTTTCCATTTTTTTTTCCCCTGTGTCAAAAATATTGTAGAGTGAAATAACACTTAGGTTGAAGTAATTTCCTGATCTTTATCTGAGGATGGGCAATTTGTGGTAACATGGTTTCTTTTGTCTAGGAGGAATATCTGCTGTAGCTCAAAATGAAACGTACAGTCAGCTGAAGCCTGGGATCAGCTAACGTAGAAGTGCAGGGAGAGCTCTACCATATGGATTCAAAGAAGTTGCTTTAAGTACTGGGTATAGGGAGCCCAAATTAGGAGGGAGTTTAATTCATTCCCAGCTCTGAGGGCTGGAACAAGAACATCATGTGTAAACACACGTGCTGACTTTGCTTCTGAGCAGTGGTGAGCTCTTTTACTGCAGCCTCTTCCTGTGTGTGGTTAGAGGATGGGCTGGCGTCTCTGATAAACGGTGTCAGCATGGCAGTCTGTGATGCTGAATGGGGGGAAGAGTCAGTTGATCCAAGTAGCAGTGAAAAATGGTCCTATGGGAGTTCTTAAAAACATTTCAGTGATAGAAAAAGTGTAAACTACTAATACTGTCCAATAAACCGAAATGAAATTATGGACTATTTGTTTTAGATACAGTGAGAGCAGGATTTTGTAAACAAGCACTGCTAAAAGCATATGAGCAGGTCGGTATTCTGAGTAAGACACTGAAGTGACCTTGACCCGTGAGGGGTAACCTATAGTATCGGTTCAAGACCTGAGGTTCAGGGCATCTTTGGTTAGTCCCTCTTGTGAACTGCAGAAAGCATGTGAAATAGACTGCAGTAAGGAGAATATTGAGGGAGGGGAAGGTGAGCATGCTGAACTTCAGCTGCTTTGATTTAACTAAAGCCAGCTACTGTGCAGTAGTGTGAAACTCTGAAACAACTTAAACACCTGGAGGAGACTCACTGAGATTTAGTAAAGACCATTTGCAATTGCATTTGGTGGAAGCCTAATAATAAATCTCAGTTTAACACTATCAGCTAAAGTTCTGTAGTCCTGCGAAGTTATTTTTCTTAACCATTCCCTGCTGTTAAAATATCAACGCATACAGATGACCTGACCTGTAACAAGGGGATGTAGCCTGCGTTCTTCAACTGTTGCCTGGTGTACCACATGGGGTTTTTTTCTCCTGACATAAGAGTAAGATAGCAAAGCATCTTGGATGAACTGTGCATTCCTTACAAAACAATTCTTGAAGCTGAAGGTGCTGTGGTCCACTACAGTACTTGCATGTCACACTAATTAAAAAAGCTTGGCTAATACTCTGTTTTCTTCAAAATTATTTGTAGAAATGAAGGGCCATGTTCATATCTGCATTTTTGTACCCACCCTCACTTGAACAGTACTGTTCCTTACTGCTGTAAAAAAGCCAACAAACATCAGATTTTGGTGAGCTATTTTGGTGTGGTTTCAGTTCTTTGCTGTTAGGTGATTTATTTTCAATCTAGTAATCTCTTCCTAACCTTAGCCCCTGGTTTCTAGTGTCTCTCCAAACTCTGAAGTGCATCTTAAGCTTTCTTCTCAGAGGAGAACAGATTTGTCCTTTGTCTTCACTAGATGTCACTTGATTCCCAGTATCTTCTCAGCCTTTCTTGTGCTCACAGCACTTCTCCTTAGACTGTGGCTTCTAAATTAAAACTGTTTATTGATAAATTGCTTTGTTAGCCCAGTAGCACATCAGTGAGCTATAATATAATTTAAACGTGTTCATAAGAAAATTTTCATAACTGCAGTGCTTCTGTGGATAATTGTAAACAAGAACTCTGCTGGTTTCTGGAAAGAGCTGAAGATTAAGGAGACAAGTTTGTTTTTAATGTTTTCAGTGTGAGGAAGGTTAGTATCCATCTTTGGAAGAGGTTGGAGGGTGGGCAAAAGGGGAAACTTGAACTACATAGTGTGTAAATTAAGTACTGTATGCTTCACTTGGGATCAGGATTCTCTCCAGTTAACTGCCAAGTATGATATCAGCATGCCTATGAATATTTAAAACGAAAACTGTTGTGTTCTCCCTCTGCTAATTCCTCTTTCATTTTGGTGAAGCTGATTGCTTCTCTCAGTATAACAGAACCCTTGTCAAATTAATCTAAACATGACTCCAGCTCTACGAGTACAGTTATATTGGATGCACAGAATGCATTATATATTTAGTATTCTAAATTCTTCCTCCCCCATGAAATGTGAGTATCATTTTATGTCTTTATGACCTTTACTCTAAGGGATCCTTACTCATTAAAAGTTCCTGTTGACTCTAACTGGATTAGCAACAGTCTGCAGAACTGGGTTTATTATATTGTATAGCCTACAGATTTTACTGTAGGCTTAAGTAGTAGTTTCTTGCTCTTTGCAAGAAAACCTTACCTGGGATCTGCAATGGACTGATAGCACTCTGAAAGGTCTGTATTGAGTTCTCCTTACTGTGTACATATGACTCTTGATCAGCTTTTAAATGGAAGAGTTTAATGAGAAACTGGCATAGTCTTATAAATCTCTTCTCTGACAAGTAGTGCTATTTTAATAGCTCTTCTGGATAAATATTCCCTTAGAACCTGTAAAGGTTTGGAGTACTACTGAACGTCATGTTCCTAGGTACTGTGAAATTACTTCATTAGCTAAAGAAACATTCTGAAAAAACAGGGATTCTGCAGCTTAAAGTTTCTAAAGATGTGAATGCCAAAGAAACTAATCATATTTTAAATAAATAAAATTCTTATTTCACTTGATGTCTGATTCAAAACCCATTGAATTCAATGGGAGGTTTTCTGTAGCCTTTGAATCATATTCATTGAGGAGATCATAAGCTTGCTTGTGCACAGTTTTATGAATAGGTAGGTATTACAGATATGATTTTCCAAGGAGCAGTGGGGCAATGTTTATTTTGAACATTCTGTGTTAAGGTATAAATGAACTGAAATGTTTAACTCAGTTTTCATACCATGTGTTCCTCTCGTGGAGACTTATATATTTACTAAAATAATTTCACTTGTCCGGTTGGGTAGTTTACTGACTCTTGTCACGTTTTTCATCAGAGCTTCCTTGTCTAAAATGTTTTATATTTTAGTTTTGAATTGTAAAGGAAATTTTGATATGGGTCTCTCTTATTAAGAGTGTCTTCAGAAATGTTTGATTTAATGTTGGTCCGTACTAAATAAAAAAAAAACCAAAACAACCTAGATTTTATCTTTTAGATGAAAAGCAAATGGAGACTTAGTCTTGCAAACATCTGAGTTTGTTTACTTTTGAAGTTGTGAGGATTCCTGTTGTTTTCCCGTGCTTCCAGAAGCTTTTAAGAGAAATAGTCCTGGAGATCATTTGCTGAAATGGAGACTTTCTGAAGCCTGTGCATTTTCAGCTGTATGAAGGGCCCTGCCACCAAAGGAGGAATTGTACTGAAACCTAGATGAATGACTAAAGAGTGGCAGAGTGGAACTGGAGGGGAAAAAAATGCACCTCCTTTCCTCCTCTTCCATTTTCTGTGTTCTTCCTCCTTTGTCAGAGGTTGGGTATACAAAAGGAGCTGGATCTAGAAGTCAGTTCTAGGTGGTGGTATGAGAACCGCTTGACTTCCTGCTTTATGAGAAAGGGTTACATCTGAGACACTTAATTCCAAGCTGTTTTAACTGACTTAAATGTTCTTAGCATGTTGCTCTGCATGATAGCTGCCTTGGATAAAAGGTCCATCTAACCCAGTATCTGTTCTCCAACAGAGGGCAACACCAGACCTGTAGTAAAGATAGATGTCTGGTGTTGGCTTCTGGTTCTTGATGTGGAGAGAGACCAAAGGTCCAGATCCAGGACACTTAGGTGTGGGGTTACATAGGCATTGAATAGTAGCATTTAATCCTTCTTATGTATGTTTTGGAAATCTTATCAGAACTTTTAAACAGCTCCTGCTTATGTAGGAATAAAATGTAATAACTTGCCTTGAGTGAAAGGCTGCTCTGCTGAGAATATATTTTAGTGCCTAAAGAATTGCCACTAACTTCAGGGCAAAAAAGAGCATTTTTTTAAAAAAAATGTTCTGAAGCATAACAAGTTGCCAATCCTTATTTCCAGGAGCGCGAACAAAGTCCTCTTATTCCTTGGTGTGGAGCCTGTAGACCCTCTCTTTCACTCAGCCAAGCTCTTGAAATCAAGGTGAAGTCTATAGCTGTCATAGTGAATCACTGTATGCATTTTCCAGTATTGAACAAGGTGGGGAGGGAAGCCATTCCTGGTCTTGTGAAGTGAGACTTAATATGAATGGGGTTTCATGATGTGACTGAAGCTTCACAGGAGAATGCAAAGGCATTGGGTTGCCAAATTTTACTAGCATTTGCTGAGGGGGAGTTTAGTTGTTAATGACACTGGGCAGCAGATGGTCTTAGAAGAGTTGTTAAGACACTGTGGATTGTACTGTAAATATGTGGGTGAATGGAACCAGGATGCTGACAGTTCACTCTCACAGCTCATCATGAGAAGGTGACTCGAGTGGAATTCAGTATTGCCAGAACATGAATTTCTTGGTATTTGGCAGTCTGCTATATATCTGGGAAGAATTTTGCAACATAACAGTGGGATGGTAGTCAGGATGCACTTAGCTGTGTAAAGTTCAGAACAGAGAACATTATATGCCTAGTCAGCCTTGCTTGACCACTGCTCATCTTTAGACCTGAAGGTACTGAACCTGTGCAGTTTAGCTACAAGACCAGTACAGGAGTTAATTTCAGTCTTCCGTTTTTCTTTGAATCCAAGAGAGCATTCATTCATACTACAAATTAATCTGAATTGTTGGACCAGAAAATAAGCTGTTACAGGAAAAAGTCCTCTCTCCCTTACCACAAGCCTGGTCTTGACCTACTCTTCTGTTTTTGCTTCTCATGGAATGCCTCAAGCCCCTCCATCCAAACCAAAAAATACAATTGTGGATTAGGGCTTTTTATTTTGATTTAACAGGGTGAGACACAAAGTATTTCATCCAAATCCTTTGCTAAATTTTTAGCATTTTTCTCATCTCAGCCTGCTTGCCCATGCAGCTATTAGTATGGCTTGAAGAAAATAATGATATAAAAAGTATCCTAAGTGTGATTCACAACACAGAATACAGTATGTGGGAATTATACAGATATCAGAAACTTAGCAGACAGTGTGCAAGGACACAGCTCCTATTGTTCACCAGGGACACTTACTCACACCTGTGCCCTGACAAAAGAAAATCAAATTAAAAACCTCTGATAAACCAGCCAATGGAAGTTGAGTTTTTGCCCCGTGTTTGCAAGTGGGATGAGTAGGTAGAGTCTGAGACTCTTAACTGCGTAGTAACCCATTGAAACTAGGGTTCTCTTTGATGCTGTGATCTTCAGCACAAGCGTAATCTTCATGAACAAGTCTCTGGAAGGCATTTTCTTCCTGTCTTGGTGTCTAGGTGTCATCTTTTTCTGGGTGGTTTCATGGGGTTTTTTGGATTTTGTGGTTTGGGGGGGGTATTTGTGTGTGGTGTTTTTTTGTTTTGTTTTTTTAAATTAAAATAACTGTTCACCTTCTTGCTTGAAATGATTCTTCCTCTCCCCACAGTCTCCTAGCTTAAGTCAGAAGTGAGATACAAGCTTAAGAATCCATTTATTCTTAAGGGGGGGAAATAAGCTGGTTTGGACAGGTATTTGACTAAATCAGTGTTGCTAGTTCAGGGGAGCTCAGTAGCTGGGTCCAGCTTTTTGCTTTGATGTCACTTATTGTTTGGACTCTGTCAGGCTGCTTGGAGGGTGCTTGTCCCATCTTGTGGTCTGTTCACAGGTGCAGAACAGCTTTGCTGCTACTCCCGTGATGCAAGTGGTCATTAGGTAACTAAATCCACTGTGAATAGGACTGACTGAATATAAGGTGCCCATTAACCAACACTGATTCAACTGAAATGCACATCAGGTGTTGCTAGCTTTCCTCACATGAGGGTAGCACTAACAAATTGTCTCTGTAGTCTGGCAGTTTCTGTAGTCCAGCTTCACAGAAAGATCAAAAAAGTTCTGAGGGCTTCCTGTGTTTGTAGTGATAGTATTGTCCTTGGTGTAAGATGTACTTTTCTTAGTTGGCTTTGAGAACTTTCAGTGTCTTGGATAATAGCTTCTTAATTTCTTGATCATCTTGTGATGGTTTTCAGCCTGAATAATTGAAATACAGAATTGACACGTAGGCAGCCAAGCTGACTATAGGTTTGGTAAGTTTGACCTCGTGAATGTCATGCTCTTGTTTTAATGTTCCCTCAACAGAGCTCTGCATTACATTTAGCATAATTTGTAATGTTAAGTTGCACTGTTTTTTCTAGGAGAGTGTAATCTCTTAGACTGTCCTAAAGGCCAAAACCTTCAGACTGCGTTTTTACTAATTGCATCAATAGTATAACTTCAGGAGAATTGCATTTGGTCTCAGCATTGTTTAGTAGGCTTTGACTAAACTAAAACCTGTATTTGCTAATACTTCTGATTCCTATTCTTGCATAAACATAGAACCTATTTGAGAAGAGCAGAAACATTGTTTGCCAGTCCAGTGCATCTCATCAAAGTCAAATTATAAAGTCTAATTTCTGAAAGGAAAACATTTTAATACTGGTAATTACTGTTCTGGTGAAATGTTGAGGCTGGAAACAGCTGAATTATGTCAATTAAAATCCTCAGTCAACTTCTGTTTGGGAATACTTTCAAACAACAGTAGTAGTACACTACTCTACTTTCTGAAGGCACATAATTCTTGCCATCATTGAGTGACAGATACGCATGGACCAGTTGGAAAATACCACAAAGGGAGGGCTATTAAATGTTCAGATTTGCCTTAGTGACTTTATAAAAAGTCTGCTAAAAATCTCCCGCAATGAATATGACCCTCAACAGTAATATTTATGTAGTGTAATTAGAGTGTTTGTTAGGGATCCTGTTATTGTTCACAATGTAATTAAGATTATAATCCAGTAAATGTGACATACTATAATGTTCTGCTTTGTAAACATTATTGACTCAATTTTAAGACTGAGATTGCCTCATGCCAACAAATAAAAGAAAATCATGGCCTCATAAAAACTTCTAATTAGTTAGATGTGCACTCTATGGGTTCCTGATGCAGTCAAAGTTGAGACTGAACCAAGGTGAATATTGAACACAGGTGCAAGCTTCAGTGCAGGTGGTTTGCCAACCTTCTTTTTCGTTAACCTCATCTGTCTGCTTAAATCTCACTAGGTTTAAGGAGGAAAAGATGCAACTCTGAATAGCTTTTTAACCTCATCTGCACAGGCATATTCATATTTTGTTTCTGCCTTATTTTTCATGTTTCTAGATAATAACCAGATATTAATTTGTTGGTAATCCAATGTAGCCATGTATGTGTATTGATGAGTTAGTTATTCACTTATGGGAGGGCTTGGCTGAACAGTTCATCTTTTAGGGCTGAACTTACTTTTGTAAATGTTGCTGTATCTTAAATGGACAAGAACTTGGATACTAGATTATTTAAGCAGTAAGTAGAATGGGCCATCGCTAAAAATGGATTTTTATTTCATGTTTGCTGTTAAAGACCCTTAATAAAACTGTTGTCTTGGTGTAACTACTTGTATTTTTTCAACTCAAATAATGAAATGATCCAAGTCTCTTAGGCTCTGCTCTTTTGAGACCTGTGTGTGCTACATGAACTCAGATGACAGCCTGCTTATCTTTGTTAGTGTCCTGGTTTCAGCTGGGGTAGAGTTAATTGTCTTCCCAGTAGCTGGTACAGTGCTGTGTTTTGAGTTCAGTATGAGAAGAATGTTGATAATACAACACAGTTGTTGCTAAGTAGTGTTTAGTCTAAAGTCAAGGATATGTCAGCTTCTCCTGCCCAGCCAGCGAGAAAGCTGGAGGGGCACAAGAAGTTGGCACAAGACACAGCCAGGGCACCTGACCCAAAGTGGCCAACAGGGTATTCCATACCATGGGACATCTCGTCTAGTATATAAACTGGGGGGAGTGGGGGCAGGGGGATCGCTGCTCAGGGACTAATTGGGTGTCAATCAGTGGGTGGTGAGCAATTGCACTGCGCATCATTTGTATATTTCAGTCCTTCTATTATTAGTGTTGTCATTTTATTAGTGTTACCATCATCATTATTAGTTTCTTCTGTTCTATTAAACTGTTCTTATCTCAACCCACGAGTTTTACTTCTTTTCCCGATTTTCTCCCCCATCCCACTGGGTGGTGGGGGAGTAAGTGAGTGACTGCGTGGTGCTTAGTTGCTGGCTGGGGTTAAACCACGACAGTTAGTCTATGAGAGCATTTGCTGTCCTTGTCTCTCTATGCAAAGGCCTTTGTTAGTCAAAATATCTTACAGTACTGGTAGTAATTTTCTGAAGAGTACAAAGTGACTGCTCTCAGCAATAGGAACAGATTCCAGATAAGGAGGGGTTTTGATATGAACTTTGCTTTTATTGCAATAGCTATTAGATGCTGTTTCTACCATCAGCCACTGTACAAACAGAGCAAAAGACAGGTGCTAGTAGAGCATCTATAGTCTAGGTAGCTTGCTCAAATTGCAGTCTCTCACTGTGAAAACTATCCCACAGCTGTGCCAGCAAACATCGCAGACCTGAGAAACATAGAAGTGCTCAACTTTTTCAACAACCAGATTGAGGAGCTGCCTACACAGATCAGCAGCCTTCAGAAGCTCAAACACCTGAATCTTGGGTGCGTATCTTAATGCAAAAATTTGCTGTAAAAGAGGTACTGTCAGATGTTGTCACAACTGAACCTGAAACTTCTTATTTTTTGCTACTAAATTTCTTTTTGAAAGTGTTTGTGAGGATAACTTTGCAATTATGGCTTCAAAGTCTTTAGCTAGTGTCCTGGATAATCGGATACTTAAAAGTGATCAAGCACTTACTCTGGTATACTGATAACCATTTAAGGGCAACAGCTACTCACATTCATCTAATACTGAAGTCAGACTTAATTATTGAATTTTACTTCCCTAGCAACTGTCTCTTAATTCTGTGGTTGCTGCATAAAAGCCAGGCTCTATTTTGTGTTCTGCTTTGTAAAACAAACAAACAAAAAACCTAACCAACCAAACAAAAAACCCCCAAATGCTAATTTTTCCATGTTAACTTAGGACTTTAATTCCAAAGTCCTAAATTTGGGATTAAAGAAATTTTCAAATTCTATTAGACCTGTAAAAGAAGCAGCAGATCTTTAAATGTGGTGTGCATTTAATTTGAAGAGCTAGTATTGACTGAATTTGAGCCAGAGGCATTCATGTTGAGTGTTCAGATATTATATTCCAGCAAAGTTGTTGATACTTTATAATAGCTACAGTTGCAGAAGGCTTTCTTGAATTAAGAAAATAAATGTGAAGCACAGAACCTTCTTAAAACTAACTGGGCATATTAAGCTACTTAGTAAAGCACTGGTGGGGGTAAGCCTTAGCTTTATAGGCTTCCCATAGAAAGAATGTATTTTATAAATTCAAACTTCTGAACACCTTAAACTGAATTTTTTTTACTATTTTCAATACCAAATGGTTTTGGCTGGGCTCTGTGCATCCTGTTTTAGATACCTTTGTAAAGTTCTGATAATTGAATTGCATCTTGAACCATTGGAATGCCAATAAATGTTTTCATGATGATCTGTCTTCTGTGGTCTTTATTTGGTCACTTTAGATCTCTAGCATGCCTTAATATCTGTTTGAACCTGGAATTGCTTTTCAGAGCAAATATTAATTCATTATCAGGTTTCTATTTATCTTTGAGGTTAAATCCATATTTTTTGAATGGCATATACAAGTGTATGGAAGGAGGAAGAAGTTGGGCTCTTTCCATGGATTAAAGCAGTGACGAGTGTTAGTGTAGTTCAAATACTGGTCTTCATTAATGGAAAAAATGTAGTGCAAAAGTCCACTTGGGGTTAAGACCAGCAGACATTTAGGTCTGGAACCACAGTTGCCACCTTCATTGTCATGTGGCCCAAGATGTTGTAGATTAAATGCTCTTCCTTCTTAATCCTCCTTCCTCCTTAACCATAATCTTCCAGGCACAGGATTTACAGGCCAGCCTTAGCTCTGCAAAATGGGTTCTGCTTCAGAGGTCCTTGGAGTCAGTGAAAAGGAAACTGTTCTGCCCTAGTAGTTTGCTGGGGGGCAGCCCAGAAACCCTCTTGTCATCTGTAGTGCATGTGTACACACGGTGCATCAGAACAGCCCTCTGTTGGGGGAGGGGAAGCTTGAATAAAAGCGTAGATTATTTTGGGGAGGATTTTGGTGCAGAAGGGTCAAGCGGTGGGGTGGAAAGAGGGAACGTGTACTGCTACACTGAAAGCTTAAAAAAAAATAAAATTGGAAGGCAGGTGTGGCACAGTTTCTGTTGCACAAGCTCAATGTTTGAACTTGTACAGGGCTGAATAGTGCTGGGCAGGGACTTTCAGCTGATTCTTTTTCCATGCCAAAGAATACATACCATTCTGCCTGTTGTCAATAGGGGGAACACTCTTTCTCTCCCTGTTCCTTGCTTATAAAAGGGAAAGGCAGTCAGGGCCAGTTATTTGTTTTACTAGTGAAAAAGGAGCTGCTTTATTTAGTCCTATTTGATATACAGAACAGTTTTAAAAACAGTGGCAAGTCTGCAGTAGCAAGAGTGGAGAATGCCTTTCTGTATTTTAATAGCTGCTACTACAACAGAAATACTAGGTGCATGTCCCTGGTAGGACCCTTATGGGGGATGTGGAGGAAGAGTATTTCATCTAGGGTTTAGCTACAGAGAGCTGATCTCTACATGTTGTTCTTCTGGTGAGGCTCGCTTATGCAAAAGTGGGAGAGGAAAGGTGGGGTTAGTATCTGAGCATCTGTGAAAGAAATGTTGTATGTACTTCTCCTGCCTTTGCTCACATGGATGTGTAGTTATCATGCTTAGTCTGGAGGTGCAGCTGCTTTTGTCTTCTAAGTGTCCAAAGAACTTTTAGAAGATGGGCTTAACTGTCCTACAGATGTATTTCATAGTACTTATCACATAGCGTAGCACAGTGTTTGACAAACACTGCATTTGGGAGGGAAGGCCCAGAGATTAGCGCCAGAAGTCTTTATTATTTTGGGGTACCCAACTTTGTCAATACTTCTACTTGAGTTTTCATAGTTTTTAGTGTTACATCATGCTTCATACATTACATCTCCTCTTGACTTCATTTTTGGCTATTACTATTTATCATTTTTGCATCAGAAGGAGGGTCAAATTCAGAATATATTTAGAGGTAACATGTGAAAAGTCATGATTGTTTCCAGTTGTCACAGAAGAATAAAATCCAGTTCTCCAAAATAGCTACCTCTACATGCTTCTCCTAAAGATGCCTGTCTTCTTTGTTCCACTTTCAAACCCAGTTGACAACTGAAGCAAGATCCATACATGCAAGCTGTATATTTGGTGTACATGCAGTAGAGACCATGTGAATAATAAGCTCATGGTTCTTTTCTGTTCATATGATAACCAGCCAGAGCTCTAGCTCAAACACAAACAGTAAGGTTCTATTAATATAGTCTCCAGCTCCTTGCCTGCCTTTGTCATCACAGCAGCTCTAGTGATTATCTGGATCACCTTGTTCAAGCCGTTTGAGGTCAGAGAAAAGTTACTGTTTTCTGTAGCTTGTCTGCTCCAGGTTATCAGAGAAATCTTTTCCTTCTGTTAGATTTCCCCATGTTCTTCTGGCTGTTGCCAGTGGGAACTGCTATCCTAAACCCTCTAAGACTGGCTGAACAAGCTATATTTATGCTAAGCCTCATCAGTCAGGGGACTGACATTTATTTCATGCTCCATGTGCATCAATAGTTATCTAGTGACAAAAATTTGCTGTTCTTAAGAAGGGGTTTGAGCAGCAGTTATCAAGGAACATAAATACCATGGAGTTGAGGTATTCCTCTTTGGTTTTGGTACCGTGGTGAAGAGCTGTGTGGTATGGCGGAATGGCAGATGGTCAAGTTGATGTGCAAAAGGGTAATTTGTAGTTTAGCTAGAAGACAAGTAATCTACCAAGGACCAGTTTTCTCTGTGGCACACTGTTTAAGCTGAGCATAGCACTGTGGCACCTCTCTCCTTTGTGCTTCCCGTTTCAGGTGTGGCTGTTGATTGACATAACAGACAGGATCCCTTGCAAGTGCATGAGTTTTGGGCATATTTATGGGAGTGAGAGATAAAAAAAGGTCTCCATCACAAAAGGCTTGCTCAATATCTTGTAGCATCAACCCCTTTTCAAAACAAAAGGGAAGCTTGGTGTAGATTACATTTTTTAGAAATTAAACTCTTGTTGCCTGTGTTACTCCCACTAGATGAAGTAAATACTGATGTCATGTTCTGTTTTTTCCTCTTTACCTACAGCATGAACAGGTTAAACACCTTGCCAAGGGGATTTGGCTCTTTACCAGCTCTAGAGGTTCTTGACTTGACTTACAACAACTTAAATGAAAATTCTTTACCAGGAAACTTCTTCTATCTGAGTAAGAAACTTTTCTAAAAACTCTACAAATCTTCATGATATGGTGCTTTGCTTTCTGCAGTTGAAATTTATTTGATGGAGTCCAAACTCCAACAGAATTTTTCTGATATTTATGTTTTTCTTCAAATGTCTCTTGAATATTTCTACATAGCTCAGCAATATTTATCACTGATATACAATCACCTGACACCATTGGACATGAGAAGACTGGGTTAGTAATGGTATATTAGTTTTCTTCTGAGTAATATTTCCTTGGGTCCCATACTCAGTTGAAACTTAAAACTTCATGGAAGCATGCAAGCCTCAGGGAAAAGTAAACTGTTTTGCAAGGCAACTGTTGTGCATTGTCTCTGGAAACAATTGTGTTCGTAATGGTTCATTACTGAAATAGTTTTAACAGCATGTGGATGTTGAAGTGTCCAGTATGTTAAAAATTATGCTAAGGTTACAAAGCTTGGCACAGGAATGGTAGAGCTAAGCTGACCTTTGCACATGTTAAAAATACACAGAGAGTTAAAATAAAGGTATTGTAACGCATATGTGCAAAAGGGCTGCTTTATGGTTGCCTAAGCAACTTAGAATTCTGGCACTTTCGGGATTTCAGTGATTCTGCTACCTTACTGGTCTTTTCAGTGTACTATCCTGAAGTGGCTTCAGGATCAGTGCATTTAGCAGCAAAAGTGATGGGCGAGGGGAGAGGAAGCAGTGCCGCTGAGAGATCTCATGATTGTAACCAGGCAGAGGGAAATTTTTAAGTCAGCATTATTAAAAATGGTCACATTTAATGAAATGAAAAGAGGAGGAGGAGTAAACTGCGTAAGACAAATAGGATCTCCTCTCTGGCGGGGAGGAGAGGTTTTGCTGACTTGACCACCTTCCTTCCCGCGACACCCAACAGTTCTTTATGAGTCTCCATTTTAATTTTTTTTTCAAACTGTCATGTATGCTCATTCAGTAATAATAAGCTACATGGTTGTGCTGGGTCATCTCTTTTTCTGTGAATTTTTGTAGAGACTAAGCATGGAAATTACAAATTATACAATTTGAGTCTTCTGTGTTGCTCTCTTTTAAGATCCCTCTACTGGTGTTAGGCTGTGCTTTCTATAGAGCTTAACATAGATGTGTATTTGTCCGAAAAACTCAGATGATTTTTTAAATGTTTGTTTAGAATGCAAATTGATGTAATAAATAAGAATCGGGGGTAATAAAGAGTAATGACTGTATTCTGACAGCTGAGCATTGAGACTATATGCCAGAACCTGCCAGAGTCTGCTATTGTAGAAATTGTTAATTGTGCCAGTCCTTGCCAGAGTCTACTATTGTAGAAATTGTTAATTGTGCCAGTCCTTTTGAATATAGATGTTTTCCTGAACTCACCAACAATACAATAAGCCAGTAAATCTAAGTTTGACCTGCTTGTTATTATTGTGAGCCCTGGGTATGTCAAAGGCTTTTCACCAAGTCAGGATTATTAATCAAACCTGACTCCCTTTTATTGATTAGACCTCAAATGGTTGGGTTATATGCCACCCTGTTTATATATTGCTATTTAATTTGCAGCCACCCTGCGTGCACTCTATCTAAGTGACAACGATTTTGAAATCCTGCCGCCAGATATTGGGAAGCTCACAAAGTTGCAGATAGTAAGTAATTTATCTAAATTCTTGGAAAATCAATTCACTTTTGCAATGCTTGTAGGAATAGAAACTAGTCAATTTGAGGAGTAGTAGGGTATGTTTGCAGGAATAGACCACTACACCTGGAACTGTTTCTTGTTTACCAGCAGACACTTGTAAATAAATTGGAAGAATTGAGTGTTTAGGAGAAAGGTGGGGACAGAGGGAGTAGAGTTCTTTTTAGGCTGCTTTATGGTAACTGAAAATTGTTCTGACTACTTTATATTCACTCTCAGCTGAGTCTTAGAGACAATGACCTGGTATCACTGCCTAAAGAAATTGGTGAGCTCACTCAGCTTAAGGAACTTCATATCCAGGGAAATCGTCTTACTGTGCTGCCCCCAGAACTAGGTAAGATTATGGATGATCATTTATTTATTTGAATAATAGCAATAATGGTGTACTCTGTTTCCTCTGAAACGAAACTAGTTGTTAAACTCTAGGAAATGATTATGCTTAAGTTGTCATTGCTGCTAATATTTACTTCCCTCTGAGAAACGCTCACTTTTTCACTCCTACTGGATATGCAGGAGGGGCCAGAAGACGATGTGTGTTTGTTTTTATTAGTTTTTTACATGTTATGTTTCCTTGTGTATTAGTACACCTGATGGCCAATTTGTATATGGCATCTTGCTTTGTATAACATATCATAAATACCGGGTCTGCAAAGCTATTGTTGTCTCTGGCTGGGTTTTGAGAATACTATTTGGATCAGCCAAAATTGTATTAAGCAAAAATGACAGCGGCATTAGTGGCTTTTTTGTGACTATGCCCATAAAAATGGAAGTTTGATCAACTAGCGTAAAATATAGCTAAATCAGAGGAATTTTTCATTTTTCTGTTTCAGTAGCCTACCTTTCTTGGTGAGTTGACAGCTTTTTCACTTAAAGAGGTACAACTGGTTGATGTACTTTGAATTTGTGATACTGGCCATTTAAATATGATTACAAGTGGCTTCTTTCAACCTATAAGGTAGAGTTTTTCTTTGAAACCTAAGTATCGATTTTGCTGAATTTGTATTGCAGTATTCCGTTTTATGTGAGGGGCATTAACTTCAGTAGAAGTTGTGCCTGTTTGTCCCAAGCCAGAATTTGGTTTCAGATCTTTTTAAAGATTGTCATAAAATATTTTTGTTGGGAATAATGTATCTGCATTAATTACCTGTTGTTGAAACACTTGTTACACAGGGTTTATTCCTTGTTTCATGTTATTGTGGACTGTTATATAGGGAAGTGTCATGGTTTAAGCTCAGCCAGCAACAGAGCACCACGTGGCTGCTCAGTCACTCGTCCCCACCAGTGGGATAGGAAGGAGAAAATATAACAAAAGGCTCGTGTGTCGACACAAGGACAGGGAGGGATCACTTGTCATTATCATTAGGGGCAAAACAGACTTGACTTGGGGAAGAAACCAAAATCAGTTTAATTTGTTACCAATCAAATCACAGTAGGATAATGAGAAATAAAACCAAATCTCAAAACACCTTCCCTCCACCCCTCCCTTCTTCCTCGGCACAGCTTCACTCCCGGACTCTCTACCTACGCCCCCCAGCAGCGCAGGGGGATGGTGAATGGGGGTTGCGGTCAGTTCATCACACGTTATTTCTGCTGCTTCATCCTCCTCAGGGGGAGGACTCCTCACTCTCTTCCCCTGCTCCAGCGTGGGGTCCCTCCCACGGGAGACAGTCCTCCATGAACTTCTCCAGTGTGGGTCCTTTCCACGGGCTGCAGTTCTACATGAACTGCTCCAGCATGGGTCCTTTCCACGGTGTGCAGTCCTTCAGGAGCACACGGCTCCAGCGTGGGTCCCCCATGGGGTCACAAGTCCTGCCAGAAAACCTGCTCCAGCGTGGGCTCCTCTCTCCACGGGGCCACAGGTCCTGCCAGGATCCTGCTCCAGCTGGAGGGGGACAGCCTGCCGTCTCACCACGGGCTGCAGGGGCATCCCCTCCTCCCCCGCTCCTCCTCCCCCTCCTCCCTCACTGACCTCGGTGTCTGCAGAGGGGTTCCTCTCCCATTCCAATCCCCCTGCTCACTACCAGCTCCCCTTCCTAAACCTGTTCTCCCAGAGGCGCTACCACCGTCACTGATGGGCTCAGCCTGGGCCAGCGGCGGGTCCGACTTGGAGCCAGGGAAGCTTCCAGCAGCTTCTCACAGGAGCCGGCCCTGCGGCCCCTCCCCCGCTACCAAAACCCCGCCACACAAACCCAGTACAGGAAGCTTCTTTGTTTTTAATAGTACCTTCCAAATAATAGTTCCCAAAACTCAGAAAGATAGTGACTGAAGTTAGCATGACAAAGCAAAATTGTTGTCATAATAACTTGCTTGAACCCATTAGAGAATGTGGCAGCTGTGTGCATAAACATGACAGTCTGCAATCTATGCTTTTTGTTTCATACAGCAAAGTGTCTGCTTTTTTTCTGTGAAGTGGGGGAAGATGCTTATTTTGACTCTTATTTGTTTGTCCAGCGTGGGTTTTTTGTCTTTTATCAATTTAGTGGACTACATGATGCTGAGGTTTTTTGCCTTTTTTTTTTTCTCACCACTGGTACATGAAAGTTGTTCTTGTTTCGTTAATTTCAGATGTTTATTCTTTGACACAGGTCCTTCTTTAGCTTTTTGTCAAAGTCATATTTATTTCTAAAGTCTTTTTCAACAGCAGTAACAGTTCAGAAGCATGTAGTATCTGCAAATATACTTTTATGTAGCTTCCTAAATTATAGCCTTCGTTTTTTCTAGAAAGTGGAAGTTAAATGCTGCACTGAGTCTAACCAACTTCTGTGGCTAATTAAATGTCCTAAACATGCTGCTGCCTTACAAGCGTAACAGCAAATTCACTTCAAATGGTTTTATCATCATTGTCCAAGCCAAATGGAAATGTTTGAAACAAAATTCTTGATGTTTATTTTGCACTGACCTGCAAAACTCAGGATGGCCAAGGGAAGCACTTTTCCTTTTAGTTAACATTTGTTTGCAGTATAGAACAATATAGAAAAAGGACTTGTAATTTTGCCCCACCTGGTCAGGATGAGGTGCACTGACACAGCTTAAGTCCTTGTTACCTCTGTTCTTTATTACTCATATGCTATTCTACAAATTATATTTTCTTTTCATGTATTAAATTACAAATGTTTCATTTTATGGTCTTGCCCAAGATGCTTATTCATGATCAGTTGGCATAATATTTATTGCAGTCTATGCCATGTGTAGCACTAGAACTATGTCACATATTTAAAATAGTCTAGATTTTGGGGTATATTTCCAGAGAACATTACACTGAAGTCTAGATTTGTAACTTGTGCAACTTGCAAGCATATTTACTGTGCAAAGCAATGTTCTTGCTTGTTTTTTAAATATATAGGCAAACATTTAGGGAATGGATTTTAGTAAATGGAGCACCAGGCTGAGATTTGGAGGGCTTGTTTGAAATCATGTAGCAGCAGGCCACAGGCAAGCATGAATCTGCTGAATGATTAGAAAAAGTCACTTCATCTCTGCAGCCCTGTTTTCTCTTCTGCAAACTAGGGCAATTTAGAGAAGCACACCTTTGCAGACAGTTTTAAAGTCTGCCAGTGAAAGGTGGTATGTGAGTGTTATGAACTGCTAATTCCATAGTCGCCATCTGAGGGGAAAACAATTTTATCTGCTTTCTGAGTTGTCCCTCCTAAATTTTTAAAATTGAATTATAATGTAAGGAGAACTATGCAAATACTTTGTGCTGTGCATGTTGGATAAATAGCTTTTCAATGAGCAGGTCCTATTTGCATTAATTGGAGGTACTGCTGTTCCACTTAAAGTAAACAATCTTTCTTCTCTCATTATCACTTTCATAATTAAAGGTGCTGAAGGCTTTTGACTGGCTTAGTTCAGGCACTGGTGGACACCAATGAGTCATTAGATGTTCATTTACCAGGGAGATGGACACAACATAAACACCGGAATAAAACAGTGTATTTGAATGAGGAGAAGTGGAGGAGTACATTAAACTGGTTTTTAAAGGTAATAGAAATAAGTGCAGAAGGCATGGAGAGTAGGGTATGAGAAAAGGCCACAGACAGGCATTGGGATCACAATTTTGGAATGGAGAGAGATACCAATAAATAAAACCCCGCAGCCTGCTCTGAATTTCACCTGATGTGATTGAGCATGGCACACGCCAGTAAGAGGGCTGGGGGAGATCAGTATTATCCTCCTCTGTGTTTAGCAGAGAATACCTATCGCTAATTTAAGAAAAATATTCTTGCCCAGGAGGAAAAGAGGGGTCTAGAAGAGTGCACTGGTGCTCTCCGTGAGGGTGCCTGTCTGTAAATACAGTACTTGTGAGTGATGAACGCAGGAAATGGCCGGGAGTAGGTGGGTGGAATTTGCAGCTTGTTTTTATCGTTTGTCTCTCAAAAACGCGTTTATGAGGAATGGTGGTGGGCAGTCATATATAAACTTTAAAGAAGCACTGGCATTTTTTTCCCTAGCATTTAAAAGGTTATGTGCTGCATTGCGAGACAAATAAATCATGATTCACTGCAAAAACAGAGTTGCAGTCAGTTATATAAATTGCCAGGGAAGCACTAAATCTGTCACTTTGTGTATTCTGACCATTTAACAATTGGAACGGTGTTTGGAAAGAAAGCGGAGTAGAAGCAAGAACCACGTGAAGTGGCAGATGCAATTAGTAAGATCAATGATGGTGTTTTAAGTTCATTGTATGGTCATCTGGGTGGACCCATATGTGTCACACAAAAGATTTTCTTAACGGAGTCAGCAGTGTAAAAGTAGTATATGGTTCAGAATGTTCACAAAGTAGCTAAATTCACAAAGTTGTAGCTAAATGTAAATAGCCACCCAGAGAATATAACTAGCTTATCTGTAGGTTTGCATTTTTGATGTGAAAACAAATGGCATGATTTTTAAAACCCAGATTCTAATGTTGACTGTGTTCATTACCCTGCCTCCAACACAGGTTTGTGCACACATACATGGAGTTTGCTCATGTTTATGCATATGGGAAGAACAGTGATTTCTAAGGAGGCATTTTTAATTACCATACTCTTTTTCTAAAACTGAATGTTGGTATCAATGGCTTTTAAGTATACTATTCAATACTGTCTAGTTTATCAAATAATTTCCTCAGGTAAAGGGAGACACTATCAAAACTGTGAAGGTAGGTACATACTTGAAAAGTGGAAAATTCAAGCTCTTTAAAAAAGAAAAAAAAAAAACTTGATGCGGTAAGTAGCTGTGTTCGTTTTTAAGGACAGTCAAACATTTTGTAAATTAAATCTGTATGTCAGAATGGCTAAGTAATTCTTTCATAATTTTTTCATTTTGAACAGCTAAATTATCTTCTGTGGATAAAGGATTGGCTTTAAATGGAAAGTTCAAGGAATCCTGCCAAAAGTCTCAATATTTCCATCATAGGAAGGCATTTTAAAATTTAGCCTTTTGAAATGACTCTAGAGTTTGTGAGTGAATATTATATTACGCAAAGTAGTTGCTGCAGTTGTTTGTTCAAGTTAATATTAATCGAAATAGCAGTTTACTTAGGTAATTATAACAGACATGTGCAAACATAGGAATCACTTATTTCACAAAAGATATTTCTTTTCTAAATATACTTGATGTAAACGCCAAACTTTTCTTATTTCAGTATAAACTGTCACTGCACCCTACCTGTGTCATAACACAATGCTGCTCAAACCTGCAAATACAGGTCTGTGGTGCCTGTTGGAAGCCTGAACATCCTGGGGCTCTTTGGGCACCAGCTCTGAGCACTGGAACAACTAATTGATACCTTGCAATTTAAAAAAAAACCCACCTGTTTCTACTTTTGGAACTAAGGCAAAGGTGGTGTAAGAAAGTAAGGACCTTTACTAAACTTACCAATGGATAAACAAAATAACTTGTTTTCTAGGACTACTGATGTAGCAGTTATTAGTTAAGGAATAATAGAAAAATGTACATAGCAAGATAGGTCAGAGACAGATTTTTTTATGTAAGAAAAGCATCTCTGAAAATTTGTGAATATTCTAACTGTGTTTCTTGTTTTAGGCTTATTTTGTGTTACAATATGAAAAAAACACTGCCACCAAACCCCACCACTTTTTACATAGTTAGAAACCAGGCTATTCCACAGAGTCCTTGATGGGAATTAAGGTGTATGGGAAGAGATGACAACTTTGCAGTTTCATTATACACAGAAAGATGTTTTCTATAGCCCATTATTTAGATTTACACCACAGGCATTCATTTCCTTACACTGCTGTAATTCTTGCCAAACTTGCCAAGATTCAGATTTGATCTTACATTAGTTTTTAAAATATGCAAGTCCTACTGTCACTTCTCAGATGACTACAGTGTGTGTGTAGGCTTTCCTAATGTTGACTGTACTCTAAGTACCATCAGCATAATAATGATGTTTCTGTCAGCAAATACTTCATCTGTTCCATCAGAGCTGTGGTAGGTAAGAGTACTGTAATTAGAGCCAATCTGAGCAAATGTTATATTTGTTGTTAAATTTGGTTCATTTCACGTGTTCCATAGTACTTAAAAGTGGTTTCGCTTTTCTGAGTACTTGGCAACCTGTGTTTGAATGAAAGTTTCAAAGGTGCGGGGCAAAAGCAATACAATGAATCCTTTTTGAACTCATATTTTTAAATTAACTAGATTTTGGTCTGATAGGGACCCTTCAAAGAGAGAATGCTCTGTTGAATTTCTGTGTAACTGAGAATCCCAGGGGAGTTTCTGAGATTGGAAAAAATGTGCAATATATTTCAAAATAAATTGGGATGCTGATCCTCTAAACCTGTAATATTTCCTGTGCCATTAAAACGTCTTTGATGTTAAACTACTTTGACATCACGTTAATTCCCTTTGTTCCAAAAACCATCTGCCACGTAGTGTGTTTCTTGGGTTTTTTTCACTGGGAACATTTAGCAGTGACTGTTGGTTTGCCCCTTGAGATCCCAGTCAGCACCGGACATTTGTTACGCAGAGCAGTGAAGGAAATAGTATTTCTGGCACACTGTGTCACCTTTCAAAGAAAGGAATCCATGAAACTTAGCAATACTTGTAGGTCTTCTAGTAAATGGTCTCTCTCTTACATTAGGAATGTGGGAGAAATGAATTTAATTGAGTTGTAAGTAATTTGAAATTATTTTAGAACGAGTGTAGGAAACATTTTGAAGTAATTTCTTGGATTTTTGTCAAGATGCTGTTTCTTCTGCCATACTACCCACACAACGGCATCAGCTGGGCTGGTTGCCTTGGTACCTGAAGGCCGTGTGTGGTGGATTTTGGCTGTTGAAACAGTGTGATTCGTCATGTGGAAGTACAAGCCGTTAGCAGAGTGCTGTTTGGCTAGGATTGCTTTGTGTGCTGCATTGAATAAGTTCCTGGTTTGTGGCTTTCATCTGTGAATGTTAATATTATTTACTCTTTCTACTAGTTGTCCTGCTAAGGTCAGGTTTGTTGTATGGAGTGATGGTAGAAATTGCCAGGTCTCTCCCCTTGTTCCCAGAGAGTTAACCACTCCTCTTGTCACCTGAAAATGTGAGTTTGCCCAGCCAGCTTAGGTCTATATTCTGCCTGTACTTAATACCTGAAATGTGGTTTAAGGGAGAAGTTCAGCATTTCATCCATTCTGTTGTCTTTCCCAGGCTTCATCTTCAGTCCTGTCACATTCTGGAGTGGAAGTCTCCTTGTGCCAGACTCCCCATTACCCTTTGGTATAATGATTCTGGCTGACCTTTGCTATGATGCTGGAATTTTGTATAAATATCTCAGGTCTAAATTCGCTTTGTTTTAAACTCTTCTGTGGAAGGTTGAGGTGGGACAGTGCTGGAGAGTAAAATCATCTTCCCATAGAATTTTAATAGCGGTAGCTAAGGCAATACCCGTTTGCCCTGTACCACTTCACCTTTACATCCAGGGTAAAGAATTCAAGATTTAGTTAGTCAGCTTTTACTTTATTTATTTAAGCTGTGGTCCTTTTTCTAAGAGTTGAAGCAAATGGAGTAGCTATTCTGGGATCACACAGAATAATGAGAGTCTTTAACCTATCAAAGGGAAGAGTGAGAGGAGACTTAGCTGCCGATCCTCACTAACTCCATGAGAAGGAAGCACAGGTCATCTTTCTGCCATGTAGGTGGGCAGAAGCAGCAGCAGTGTTTGAGAACTAAGGCAGCTCAGGTCAGCACTGAAATAAAGAATGCATTTCAACAGTGATGAACCATTTGAACAAGACACCACTAGCAGAGTCTCCATCTCCTGATGTTTTTCAGACCAGGTGTTTTTCTGTTTGAAATGTCTTTGTTAAATTTTTCAGTTACTGAACTGACAGAGATCTAGTGTTAGATGTATTCAAGCAAACATTCAAGTTGGTGTCTAATCTCTGAACTCATTATTGGAAATTCTCACTTACATCTGAGAAGTTGTTAGAATAATGTGTGATGTTACAATATCTGCATTCCTGAATTCAGGGACAATTCATTTTGTCCCTGAAAATAATTCTAAAACTGAGGATGGGCTTAGGCTTCGGTGGTTGGCTTTCAGATTGCTCGTTCAGCCTTCTCTTACCCTGGGGCTTCCTGTCTAACGCTCACAGGTGAGGCTACAGACATTCCCATCTGTGTGGTGAGGAATGCAGTCAGAGGAAGACTTCCAGCCTGCTTCTGTCTGATGGACGCTCTGGAGTATCTGTTTGGTTTATTTGTATGTACTGAATCTGACTTCTTGATATTTGAGACTTGAACCTTTTCCCCTGTTAAGTAAAACCACCACAAATGCTGAAGTGCTTGGTGACTCCAAGTGATAACTGTTAGACCTTCTCCAGTACAAGAATGTAGGGGCGAGAGGGCAAAAGTGTTGCTGGGATTGATCTTTTGGAGATGCTTCTGTCTAGGTTTAGATTTACTGGTTTTCTTCTAGTGCAAAGAAACTCATCAATAAGCAAATGTGTATTTTTGACATATGCTATGGAGCTGTAGATTTGTTTATCATACTGAATATTTCTGTGAATATTTCTACTGGTTCCAAAAAGATTGAGTCACACTTCACTTTTGTACAAGAAGTCTTTGGTCTCTGTTGTGTTACTGCTCCTTTATAACTACTGTTTAAATCTACTCTCTCTGTGACTCAAAAGACACCCTCAAAAGTGATAGAGGTCTTCAAAGCAAAGATGATCTTACTTGTTTATAGGAATGATAGGAGTCACCAATACACAGCTTACATGTGCTTAAGATTGGTGTAAAAATCATTTGCTTTTGATAACACTTTGCGGCATAGAAATCAGTATGTATTTTCTTTTTTTTTTTTAACATAGATTTTAAGACGTAATTCACAATTATATTGCTTTGGTATCATTTTTATGACATAATAGTCATGATATTTCTTCCACCCCTACGCTTAAACCAATCTCTCGCTCTGTGGAGACAAAGCACGTGCCACAAAAGTAATAAAAATTGTAAGCCCTGTAGTGTAAAGCAAATCTATAACAAGCCAGGACAGACATATTTTTACATACAACCTAAGTTTAAATTTGGTATAGTGGATTGATCCCTTACTTAGCATTTAATAAAACAGGATTCAAGGGTATTTATATCTAAATAAAGCAATACAACTAATTTTATTCCTCCTGTCCTTATGTACAACAGTGAGAGAGTAAGACCTTTTTGTTGTAAAGGGAAAGAACATTTAAATTGCAGTCTTAAGAGTGATCACTGAAAGGGGTGTGTTACAGCCTGAGGACTCTCCTTGAGGTCAGCACAGTAGAGTGTAGGCTGGAAGGTGAGTCAGAGTATCAATGGGACGCAGATGTGTAACAACAGTATACAGGCTAAAAATTATTTCCATTGATTTTAATGAAGCTCCACTAGGGATGAATTTAAACCATTGCAAAGAAGCGTTGATCTGGCATTTTACAGCTAGGATCATGTTTCTTATCCTGAATGCCAATGTTCAGTTCTCAAATGTCAGAGTTGTTTAATTACTTTATTTCACCTTTTAATTTTTGAAAGTATTTAAAGTGTTGCCAAGGGGCATTTGAGTGGAAAGGACAAGTCAGATTTGTGTTCGTTCTGTTTTCTTTTGTTTGTAGTGAAGTAATGCCTATGTACACTAGTCATGCCTTACTATACCGTAAGTATAAGTACATTAGGTAAATATTATACGCTGCATGTATCCTACATCACAAAAGGGTGAGGGGCTTATAGTTGCCTATAAGACGTGCTTGCGGGCTAGATCTAATGGACAGGAGGAGCCTGGGAAGTCTGGAGACACCCTTAGTCAAAGCGATAGGTAGCATTATCACTGGCTCTGACACTTATTTCTGCAAACATGACTGTGGGAGGCAGCATTTTATTTGCTTTTATGAGCTCTTTTCTGACCTTTGCAGGCAGTTGAGCAAAATACAAATGTTCACACAAACCACTTAACTTCAACAGCACTGAAGGAAAATAACAAAAAACATTAACTATCATGTTTTAGAGCAAATGTAGGATAGATTTATTGAGGGAGGTGCAGGGACACTGTAGCTGCCTTTTCCCTTTAACATCACTCAGGATGAGGTGTGCCCACTGTCATACAAGATGTCCCTTCTGTCCATCCATGGCTGTGGGAGCTCTGAATTTAAGCAGTGATAAATGGATGGCATAAGTTAGAATACATTAAAATTAAAAGTATGCATACTTTGATTTTGCCCTTGGATTTTCAAGGGTTTGTTTTGGTGTAGATCTATTTACTGTAGCTTCCAGGTGGCAGCTAACAAGAGATTTGGGTAGCAGACAGTTTTCAGGTCTGCATAGCTTACTAGTTAGGCATAGGAACATTTTGTTTTTAAGGTGGGTTAAACACGGAACTTCAGTCACACTGATCCAATCAAACTTAATGGTTCAGGATCATCTTTAGATGCAATGAGTGCTGAGGCAGGAAAAAAAAAAAGCCAAGATCAGCTATTTCTAAATCACACAGCTGGCTCCTTTTAGAAGGCTTTTGGTCATTCTGTGCAGGTCGTCCACAGCAGTCAGCTGTTAGACCTTTATCTCTTGTTCTTCTCTTTTCCAGACTCTGTTCTCTTTTCAGTGTCTGCTCATTGTAGCAGCATATGTCCACTTTGCATTCTTCCTACATGGAGATCTATGTCTGTTTAAGATAGAAAGCTTAAAAAAAAAGTATCCTTCAGGCTTAGAAATTAGAAGGTTCTTTAAGCATGTTAGACCTGGGTTCTGGGATATATAATTTTCATTATTTATTTATAAGAATAATTTTAGAAGCACTCAAAAATAATTTGAAAAGCATTTCTGTGATCTAGGAAAGGGGCTGTGCTGACTAGTCTTAAAGATAGCCTTCTCCTCTCTTACCAGAAGCATGTGACTAATGCATTTCAGTGCAGTTGACGCTTTCAGTATGGCAAAATAGCAAGAACTTTAAGTCCGTTATGAAGAAACACAATTTTAGTCTCCTAGTTATGCCAAATTTTAGAGATGATAAACAAATATTTTTTAATAGGCTGATGTGCATGGAAAGAACTAACCAGCAATAACCAATGCAATCTCCAACCCTAATGCATTTTGTGATTGAATCTTCAGTACTGGATTTTTACTAGAGGCAATTTTGTATTTTGCTTACTAAAAATATCCGAGGGATTTGATGTGATCTGTGTAGCAGAACAGTATATAAATTTCCTAAAGGCCTGGGGATAGTGTTCTGCTGACGCTACTGTTAGACAATATGCATGAAGGCGCATCTGCCATGGCTTTTTCCCTGGTCCATGGCTCTAGTGCTGCAGGGATGGAATAACAGCATTTCTTAGCACAGCGCTGCTGTAAAAAAAGGTCTAGGCAAGGAGACTGTTGGGGGTGGGAGGGGACAGGGACACATCTGTAAGGTGTCCAGCTGCACAGCACTCCTGCGGTGAGCCTGGTACCAGAGCCATTGCTTCAGGCAGGTTTGATCATCTCTTCCATGCTGCTGGGTTCATCTCGGTGCACTGGGGCAGAAGGGTTCATGCAGGGCTCCCATGTGTTTGGTTACCCCACCACATACTGTTCCTGAGGTCTCACTGAGACTGACCTCGTGCTTGGGACTCCTGGATGTCCTGCAGCCGGAGCAGAATTAGGTAAGCCCTTGATTCACGGATGGTTTAGCTGTAAGCACAGAAAGGACACAGGATACGGCCCCAGGCAATGTATGGTGATGCAGGAGTGACACATTTCCCTCCTGTCTCAGTTTTAATTATGTGATTTCTTTGTTCTCAAGTGGCTTGCCTTATGGCAGAAGTGTCAGACTCTGTTTCTTCCCTAGTGCTGATGAGGTGGGGTAGGCTCTCTGAGACTTCTTACCCTGCCTAGCTTTCTGCCCATTTCTGTCCTTCATTTCCAGATGGAAATTTTGGTACCAAACAGGGAGGAGTTTAAAGCGTCAGGTGCCCTGTCCTTCCTGCTTTCTGTGAGGCAGTCCTCCTTTACTCTTCTGCAGAGGAGGACCCACTGTCTGCCTGGTGCTTGCTATGAGGGCAGATGGGTTGTTCCTTTTTGCACTACAACACTTGACTAAATTCTTCAATTAAAAACCCTGGGCTGTGGGGTGGCAGCTGACCTCTCGCTCCAGCTGTAGGTGGCCGGTGGTATGGGCTGCCAGGCCAGCTGCTGCCGGCAGGGCTCCCAGAGGGACGTCCTGGGCAGGGAGGGGGTGGATTTCAGGGCGGGTGGTGGACTTCCAGGTGCCCCAATTTCCTCTGTAATTAGGATAATTTTGCCTTTAGGGCCTCTGCCTGCCTCTTACCTCTGAAGGTAAAAAGTAATATCTGTACCTGCCCCCAGAGTGTTTTGGGGAGAAACAGAAGACAGGAAAATTACGTGATTACTTTGGCATGGGGACCTACAGTTCATTTTGATTGAGCAGTCCTCTTTTTGCTGTAAGGCTTCTTTGGCTTTATAGAATAGTATTTATTACAATTACCTTGAAATGGGCCATGTGGTATTTGGAATGGAAGTGGGCAGTGCGCTGCGGGGATGGAAACATACGGCAGTTTTCCCTGGGCGATAAATTTCTGACACAGCTCGGCATGAGAGGATTCAGCTGAGACCCTGGCTACTGAGATTTTGAGAATGTGTGACTTATTCCTCTAAGCAACATTGAATTTGACCCATGATTGGGCCAAGCTTGCCTCCCCAAATTTAACTATTTTTATTAGTTGTACACAGATTGATCATTTTACCTTGATGCAGTACTTGCAGAGCTGTAATTACAAGGGACTGCTTACAGCGTTGGTAGTTTTGGAGAGCAATGTATGTGGTTTTTTTGCAGGTAATAAAATGGAAAATCCAATTTGCAATTGCAAAGCAAGCCCCTGAGTGACACATGATCTTCATAGCAGCACTGGTCAGAGGGTTACGGCTAATCACAGTGCTGGCTTGCTTCCCTGGTGGCCTGTGCCTGAAAACTGAATAGCGAGCAGCGTGAGCCTGTGCCTTGAGCCAGCATAGATTTAGACACACCAGTTTCTAGCTTATTAGGTCCTCTTTGTCACAGTACTTAATCCTGCTTCCTGATTCTTGTTAGAACAGGGCTGCAGAGTCCCTTAATAAAGGAGATGGGTGCGAGGCTCCTAACGAGGCGCACTGAAGCGTGAGGCAGCAAGGGCTATTGCCGCCTGACTGACAGGGGTGAAACGCTCCCTGCCTGTTGTTATTTCAAAAGAACAGGCCTCAGACAGCTGACAGATGAGCTTGCTAAGGTAATGGTAACTTGTTGGTAGGCCAATATGAGATGCATGACATCTTTTCACACGGTATAATGGTCTGTCTTTAATTGTGTTAACCCTTTTTTACGGAGAGAAACGCATCAGGGATTAGCTGTAATGTAGAACACGCAACTGAAATGGCCAGCAAGCACACAGCTCGCAGCAGCTCCTGTAGTGTGCATGTGTGCTCATGCAGCTTACACGAGTGCTTTTAGTTTTGAAAAGCTAGCACATCAGGTTGATTTCAGATTTCTCTGACAGCTTGGCTCAGTCAGTCTTCAAAACCTTGTAATTTTTCTTTGTTTTGTTTGCTATAGTTAAAGATTATTTTATTTTTTTTTATTTGTTACTTTAGCTTTCTGGGGGAAGTGTAGGCCTCTCTTCATCGTAAAATTAACAAAAATAAATGTAACACAGATTTCTTACTTTAATTTAAAGAACACAAGAAAATATTTCAGTGGCTAGACAGTCCTGGAATTCAGCCTGTTGTATGTAGTATGTATGTATTCAGCCTGTAGTCATGAGGAATTTCAGTAGAGCATGTACTGTTTTGGTTTTGGGTGGTAAACATTTATAAAATGAACAACAAAACAAAACAAAAAAACCCAAGCAAACCCCTAACAGGTCTTTTAAGTCTTCCTGTCAACAGAATAGGTAAAACTGGCATGTTGCAAGAGTGATGGGTTTTGTTTGTTTTTCTTAGTATAGGGAACTATAACCACAGATCAGTGGTAGGATCTTGGTACAAACAAGACATTGGGCACTGGGAAGGCAAAAAGCCTGTTGGGCATTGCATGTTGACATTATGCTTGGAGCAGTGATCAAGAAATGCTTTAGGGTTGCTACGCTTCATCAGAGCAAACTCCTACCACAGCATCATTCTCCTTTCATTCCTGCAAGCCATACTGGAGAGCGCCCAAGAACTATGCACTATTAAGCCCTGCTTAAAACTAATTTGATGAATAAATATTATATGCGGTGGGCCGAGTTCAATCCTGCTGTGCCATATGTAGTAGCACTGAAATGAACAGGGTGGAACTGTATCCGTCATGGTGGGAACTACTGTGTCCTCCTGTTCCTCTCCCCTAAGACTGAAATATTTGCTTTTATTATGGTTATACTCTCTGAAACAAATGAAGAGTTTCATACAGCAAGATATTTCTTTCAAACTTTTCATATTTTGAATTTTATTCATATGCTGTTTTGTTTAATCCCTTTCAGGTAATTTGGATTTGACTGGTCAAAAGCAAGTCTTCAAAGCAGAGAACAATCCTTGGGTTACCCCTATTGCTGACCAGTTCCAGCTGGGAGTATCTCATGTTTTTGAATACATTCGTTCAGAAACATATAAATAGTAAGTATACTGTAGCTATGTTGGGCTTTTTTTTTTTTATTTTTCTTCCTGTAGCGTGTTTCGCAAAGTGTTATCAGCTACACCCTTCTTTCATAATCCATGCAGTAGCTTGGTATTCAGGGGAAATATGCAAACCTGTACATTTATATTAAGGAATTTTGCTGACAAGAAGGTAGCTAAATGGGATTTAGACATTTTAGGAAAGCACAAAGACTGTTTGATATTGTCCTGCATTTGTTATTCATTTCTAAGAGCTATTAAGTAACATGAGTTCTAAAAGAGCAAGCATTACAAGCCTTTGAGAAGTACTAATTTTAAGTATGTACAGTAAGGTTTTATAGATTGAAATAGATACTTGGTGATGTTTTTGGATGCAGGTTGTTACATTTTGAAAGAAATGTCCAGAATTCAAACCTGTTTTGATCTGGACTGGTTTACAAAAGTCTACAACCCTGGTAATTCAAATTCAGATACTAGTACTTTCTTCAACAGTGTAACTGGAAAAACATAAACCTCATACTGGGAATTCTCCATTTTAATTCAAAATTCTGTGTACAAATACTAAGCATTTGTTTAGGAAATAATGTCTGTAATCATTCAGTGAATTGAAATATTTCTTTTCAGTAAAAATTTCCATGTTACAAGTCCACAGCAAAACTTTAGATGCGAAGTTATTTCCAAGTGTCTGACAACAACCTTGATGCTGTCTTTCTAGAAGCAGTAGGTAGTACAACAGACAGCACAACCTCTAGTTTGGAAAGTTAGTTTTTGCATTCCCCTTTATGTAAAAAATATATTTTAATAATTTAGAAGCATTTCTGACAATTTTTTTATATGGTAGCTACCTGAACTCAATTACTGAATGCAAGTATTCACAAGTGAAGATTTTGGGATTCCAATTAACTGAGATGTAAATTTCTAGATGAAACTAAATGATCCAGCAATGGCTTTTGTAGGTTGTTCTTCATTTACAGAACTTAAGCGAAAAGGATCACAGATGGGAGAGTGGTTACAAAAATTGTGTGTCTCAGAAGTGTCCTGATATTTATGCTGTAATATGTGTTCTCAAGATAAATTTATTCATAGATCTAAGTAGGCTGCAACACCCTTCTTCCAGTAGTACTCTGTACTACAGACATGGTGTAGGGAAACAGCTATCTCCTCTCCTTAGACCATCCCTTCCCCACAGTCCATTGTGTAGCTGCATCTAGATTTCTTGATAATGTTCTGTAATTTTTTTTTAATCGCCAATTTTATATTTCTGTTTGCTGAGCAATGTAGATTAGGGACCCTCATGCAGTTCTCACAGGGACAGTGCTGGGCATCATGAGGACAGCAAAGTTTCAAGGACTGAAGTGCAGTTTTGAGAATATTTGACCCATATTCAGTTTGGGGGGTTGCAGGGGCTGTTGTTATGTATCTATAATTAAAAAAATTACAACTGTGGACGTATTAAACTGCTCTGGCAACTTTCCTTGTGCAATCAAAATTGACATAAAAGGTTCTCCAATTCATCATTTGCCTCAACTGTTGCTCTTTGTTTTAACTATTGTTAACGATTGTTCCTTGCTGAGGTGTAACAGTGTCTTACTGGCTAATGGGCTGATTTTTATTTTGTCTGCAGTAAATATTTGAAGCCTGTATAGTTAACAGTGTAAGCAAAATCAGACTCTACACATTAATAGGGGGAAAAAATAAGATCATAAATCTTTCCATGGCTCATTCATGGCTTCTATTTTGATCTTAGAAGCATATTCAGTTAAAATGTCATTGTTTTCAAAGATTAGTGATGAAAACCACATGTATGCAGATGTTAATAATTAGATGCCATTTTTTATATTCAGCATTTAACCATTTTATATTTAAAACATAAATTAAAAATATCTGTATAATTATGTTAGAATCCCAGTAGCAACTTCTTTTGATTCTTGATTGTACTTGTTTCACATGATATAAAGAGAGAGTTTTGGATTTTCCTGTTGAAAAAGATTGTCCTTTTTATTTCAAGTTTCCTTTAAATATGTGATCTGAGAATTCTTTGGATGCCACCTGCTACCGACATTTTTCTGTTGGCATTTGATTTTAGGTGTTAAAACTCATGAGCAATGGTGTAATCTAAGTAACAGGTCTAGTAGCATTATTGTGCACAAAAGCAAATAAGCTGTGAACACAGAAGAAATGAAAACTCCATTTTGTGATGAAATTTTTATCTTTTTCCCACTAACAACTATATACCACCTTCAACTTCCTTTTTCTTTCATAGCCTATATCCAGGTACTGTGTCTTTTTTCTCATTAAGCAAATAACAAGGTTGAGATGTGAATGTAGTAATTTTCTCTGTAGATATCTAAGTAAGCAAAATTGAGCTCTTGGGGTTTTTTTTTTGATCATTCAGCCAACAGAAAAATTTAAAAATTAACTAGCAACGTGATAGACCCAGCCAGCTTAACTTTTACCCTGAGACAAAGCAGTACAGTTAAATGGGTGACTGGATAGAATGCTGTTTATATAACTTCACTTACAACACTGAGAAGAGAGAACAGCTCGCATATGTTAGCAGCTGACAAACAGATCAGTAAGTTTACTTTCAGGTACTTTCATAAACCAGGAACTATGCATCTATATGGTGGATGGATTTTGAGCTCCAGAGATGGTAATTGTCTCCCTATGCCCATTGCTTTTGCTGGCCGATTGGAAATATTGATTTTAATTTGTTTACAAGTCCAATATTATCTAAACTAGCTAAGACATGGTATGCTCATAAAATCGCAAGTGCCATGTTTCAGGGCTTAGCAAGTTATGTTTCACTAAGTGGGTTTATGCTAATACAGTTTATTTTGTGTTTGCAATGACTAGAACATCATATTTACTCAGTTGCTGTTATCTCAGCCACAAAGTGGTAACTCAGTAAGTCTTGGCAATGCACTTACTTGCAGTCACGTTACTAAACCTCAAGGTTTCTACTGATGGCTGGCACAAGCCATAACTGTACACTGCAGTCAATATCGGAGATTTCTGTGAGGCTGCACTTGTGAAGCAACTAGCAAATAGATCACAAACCTCTTCTTTACTTTGTGAAATGTACTGGCTGTTTCAAGCATATTTAGTGAAAAATTACACCCCATTTTTAGCCTTGTCTTAAGATATTCATGCTCTGGTGATTAATCGGTAAGTAGGGATGACACCCATGAGGGATGATTATGTCTAAAGATAAAATGTCATTTGTCTCGCATACTTTTACATTTTCACACTCCTGTTTTACATGGTACTCACGCACCAAGTATAAAACTGGAGTTGCACTTTACTTCAGAAGCGTGTTAGCCTATAGGACCCTCAGATCAGCTCTTCTTACTTTGTAGCTTCTTTCATTTCCTTTAATTTCCTTACCTTTCATGAGAAATGATGCCAGGTGATTTTTTTCAACCCTCATTTTTCAAGGAAGACTTGTGCTGACAAAAAGATGGGCCGTATATTGTGGCAGAAAATGTGTGTGTAGGGGCTCTTAATTCTTAACAGGAAATTCAGCAGCTCTTGGCACTTGCTGGCTTTTGTTGGCTAAAATACGCCCACTGCACATATCATCCTGTGACAGCATCATTTGGAAATAGGTCAGTTTGCCAAGTATATAATGGTTCTTAATCTCTGACTGCCGTACTAACTTTCTGAAAGTTAAGTTAGTAAGCTGAATTTTGGCTTTGATTCTATATATACTCAGAAGGTGCCATTAAATTCTCCGTGGGGTGTCACGATAGTGTTGAAAAGCAGTTGAAGAACTTGCTCAAACAGTAAAGGGTAATGGCAACCTCATCTCCTCAAAGGGCTTAACTAAATGTTTTACTTTTTATTCATGCCTTTAGTCAACTTTCAAAGTGACCTTTATGTTGTAAGCATATTCTCAGAGGGTCTTCTCTGTCTAGGGTACTGACAAAGAAATGATGGATTGTATGATTTAGTGGTTACAATGTACTTAGACAAGTGCAGACAGACATAAATGTTTGAAAGAAAACAGTGAATTAAGCTCCCGTGAAGAATGGAAATCCTGTGATGCTCGTCAGGATCACTGTAAGATAATTAGTGATTTCATTAAGATGAGGTGAAGCTGAGACGTGCAATTGGTACCAGTGGGTGGGTTTGCTTGCTGGCATTTACAGCAAGTCAATCCGGAAAGCTGCTCTTTGGGTACATTTCTGGGATTAATCATGTGCTCTTGATCAATCTTCATGTGAAACTTGCTCTTTACCTGTTTGTTCTTGTAAAAGAAAGGGTAGTGATTTTGCTTTTATCACAGCAGAGTCTATTGCAGTCATCATCACCTGATAGTGTAATCTCAGCTAAAACAAAATAATTTGCTGCGTCCTGAGTGCTTAGAATAGCATTTAGACTTCTAGCGTTTTTAAGCTGCCGTTGAACCCAGCAGTCACATTTTAACACTTTATTTAATGATTGCTGTGTCCCTGTTTGACCTCCTTATTCCAGTGAGGCAGAATTATGATAGAACATTCACCGTTTATTAAGTTTCTAGAAAGCAGGTTTTTCCACACAAGGCAGTCAATTTGGAGTCAAGAGTCTCAACAAGATGTTTTGTGAAAGGAAGTTGCACTTTTCACATTTTCATCAGGAAAGGCAGTAGAAGAGCAAGCCATTTTAAAGACTGACACATTAACTCTTAGCAGAGGAAATGGTTTGATAAATGCTATGCTGAGCATATATCGTTTGGCAGCACTGGAACATAGGTTTCCCTGGGCAGGCTGCTCTGTGCTAAGCATTGTAATTGAAAACCTCATTTCATCGGCAGTGACAGTCTGGAAAAATCCACTCTTGATTCAGTCCTCTAAATAGAGACAATCTCCCCAGCTTTCTTCTTGAGAATGAATTGTTGTACTGGACCCCCACTATTATGTAGCAGCTGCTTCCAGGGCAGCAGACACTGGTCATGAAGTAAGAGATTCTTCTTCTGGCTTATATTAATGAAGAGTATTTCAGCATTTATTTTTAACAACTAGAGGAGACTGGCAAGATACTCAGAGTAATGCACTAGAATACAGATAGTATCTTGAAATAACTCCTGTTCTTATTCCACAGTTGTTAAGCCTGTTTTATTTCAGCTGTGTGATTGGGGCTGTCCAAGACCTAAAAGTGATGATCAGTAAAACTACCTATCATGGAGTGGAAAAGAGGTCAAACAAGTGAAACATCCAGGTGTTGGTGGTTGGAAAGCATGCTGGGAAAGTGGGAATTGCTGGCAGTTGAGGTGGAGGCATCAGCAGGTTGAACTGATAGGAGGAGAGATTGTGCTGGAATGGTGTTACTTGTGCAGCATGGTCATGGACCTGCAAGAATTCAATTTTTTTGTTAGCACAAAAAGCAGGAGTATTTAAGTGACATTTGCTGATGACACAAATCTAACAGCACAGAAGAGAATCAGCACACCACACAGCAAGAATTAGCAAATGAAGAGGAAGGCTTGGGTGTATTAGTTGCAGGTTTTCTGTCAGCCACCAGTGTGACGTGCTGGAGTGAGGGGAAGAGACAGAGAAGCACAATCTCCAGAGCTGGGTTAAGAGAGCGGAAATTTTCTAGTACAGAAAAGGAAATATTACGCAGTTCTGGTCATCATGTTCAAGAAAGATGAATTCAGGCAGGAACAGGCAAAGTGAGGAAGGATAATGGGATGATAAAAGGAATGAAGAGCCAAGAGGAGATTTAAAAGGTATTTTGTTTATTTAGCAAAGCAAAGACTGATAGCAGAGATCATTGCTGTCATTGGGAGGGAGAGGGGGAGGAAGAGACTTCATTTAAGGCATAAAAAAAATGGTGGACATAAGAACAAATACAAATAAGCTGGTCAGGTGTATATTTAAAGGAAGGTCTCTAATTATTAAGGGAGCAAGGTAATAACCTTCTGATGGAAATAGCCTTCTGACAGAAGAAGTGAAGGCCAAAATCTTGTTTGTTTCAAAGTAAGCACTGATCAATTTGAGCAGGAGTATATGACATGATTGCTTGTGGCAGAGGACAGCATGTCTGTGATGCAGGCAGACCTTTGTGCTCCTGTTTTCATGTCTCCTGATTTTTTGAGTGAAAAATTCCGATGACCACCCCCACCATATATTAAAGTAACTGCACAGTGCAATTGACATTAAGCTAAGGAAGACAAAGCTCTGTTGTCTGTTAATATAAATAAGGCAAAAGATTATTTTGCATATTCCTGCATCTAATAACTTGTTTAAATAAACATGCATGACAGTTTTGTGCAATAGTTTAAAATTACTAAATTTTTTTAATAACCTAATAATTACTTGTTATTATATAAATAACATATTCATTAGGAAAAATTCATTTGGGCTTATAAAAATCTTCATAATATTCCTTTCTCCACCTAGACTGAAGACATACATAGAGAGAATGCTTCTCTTTGACTGTCTCTAAGTAAAATTAAATAACTTGTATTATCCAGTCATCTAATCTTTTAACAATATCAAAAAGAACCAAATTGAGCACAGTATGATCTCAGCAGTAATTTCTGCTGGTGAGTATTCTTGATGCTCTGGGGGAAATGAAGACCACAGAGAGGAACACAGATCAATTGCTTTAACCATCTAACGTAGATTTGATTCAAAGGAGTATGGTTAGATGCCTCAGCTGTTTGTATGACGCACAGAGGTCAATGCAGATTTAAAGAACTTGGATAGCGTGAGTCTATCCTCTGACTACCCTAGAAGAATAGGCCATAATAAATGCTATTCTTCTTCTATACTTTTTCTTCTGTTTTGTCACTAGTATTCTTTGGTAATTTGTGGAATAGAAGGCTTCATGCATTAGTTTTCTCTTAGGCTCAGGTCTACAAGTATTTATACTTCTAGAACAGGTATTCTCATTGTTCCTAGAGGGATTGCTCTTGTGCATGTGCTCGTAGGATGAACCTTTAGTAAGTACTTCTTCTCCTTTCTCATTTGCACAGTGTGGTTGTCCTGGGCCCTGTACAAGAAATAAGATGGTGTTATGTGTCCAACAGTCCATTGCTGGAGCTCACTTCTATATCTCAGTGACTTTTTAGCCTGGCATCTTTACCATTTGGCCCCTGACGCAGATGCACTATCTGTGCCAGTAGTAGCTGTGACCTCATGTAATTTAGGGTGGTTTCAAAGACTGGGTAAAAATAGTGGAAAAGAGATGACCTCAGTGATCTACCTTAGGCGAGATTCTTTGAGATACCGCATCTCCCGTGAAGATGAGCTCACGGCAAATTAAGCTTCCCTCGAAGGATGGCAGGAAGCAAGATCCATCATAGCTAAGAAATAAACAATTGTTAACAATTCTGGTTCACGCATTTCGATCACGTACCAGTAAAAGATTTTAATTAACCAATAAAAATCTTTTATCAACCTGATGTAGGGAAATATAAAAATGTCATTTGCATTTGGTTCTGTTGTATCAAAGGCATGGTACTGTATATTTTATATGAAAATACTGATTTGTATTCCAACCAAATGTTGTATTTATTGGCTGTATTTTAAAAATTGATAAATATATTAGTACATTATTTCCAACAAAGAAAATAGATTACTCAGAGTCCTGACATCTTTAGACAACATTTACATGCAAATCTGTAACTCTTCCCTAAAGAAGAGCAGACTCAAACCCATGTTGAAAGATAAACAAGAAAAAACAGTATCTCTGTGTATTTGTGTTTATATATTACTAAGATGGATATGTAATAAAAACAAAGCTATCAGTGATGTATCTGACAGATATAGATACTGCACATATAAATACTGGTATAACTACTGATACTACCATTCCCTCTGATGTGAACTTTCATATAAAGTTTAGAATATTATGCAGTAATGCATTTACGACGTCAAGGATGATAGTCCAGGGCTTAAGTCACTGGGGCAGATGTCTAGGGCTATGTTAGACGCGGAATTGGAATGAAGAAGTGAGGAAAGTGCAGAAGCTGAGGACTTTTTGAAACCAAAGGTAGGGAAACAATGACAGCAGGATACAGGCTTTGAGTAGGGAAACAAGACAAAGTTACATCTAACTACAGGTAGGGCAAGGCAGGGTCAGTAGCTGAGTTAAAAATCAGTGGTAATTACAGTAAAATCCAAAATGAGACACAGGTAGGGATGTGTCAAAGAAACTGGTGAGAAACAGAATCAAGGACCTGGCCTAGAGGACAGGTTGGGGTCTGAGCAAGCAAGCAAAGTGTGAGATGTGCAGCTGCAGGCAAGTGGCACCCTGAGCAGGAAAAATGATAGGTGGGATTGAATAAAGTATGTGCAGTGGGAAAGACGGCCAATCCAAAGTGGTATCTATCTTTTTAGGCTCCTAGTCATTGAAGAGACTGGTTGTGGCTATCTGTTAATGATAAATCCTAGAAATGAAATGGGCCCTTTTCTTAATTATGACAGATTATTAATAATGATGAAGGAAGGAAAGTCATGTTCTGTTAGGCTTCTGTTCTATGTTCAGTGCAAGCACGATGATCTTCTAGGGAAGATGAGTTATATCTCAGTCCACTAAGTAGAAGCCTGACCAACATTTTGTTGTGAGAAATGGTTTTCAACTTCCAGGCCTGTGGACATGCACTCAGAAGGTTTGGAGACTTGACTGACAGAGTCTGGTCTCACCAAAGTTCAGTCTTAATTAAAGCTTGGTGTCGGGGACATGCCAAAAAGTGACAGAAGCGCTAGTATCCTTCCAACATCAAGGAAGGCGAATAGACTAAACTGAGTTGTTAGGACCTAGTTTACTCTGACATTAATTTTTGGTTAAATAGTAAAGAAGAGACATGACATTCTACTAGTGAAGATTTAAAAAGGCATGAATGTGATTGAGAACTATTTCCTAAAGAAACATTATAAATTTGGTTGGTCAAGGCAACTCTACATAGAATTTTGTGAAGCATTTGGTTTGTACAGCTGCACAACATTCTCATTAGAAAATGGGCACTGTATAATTTTATTAAAACACTAAGAAGAATTAACAACTGTCTGATAGGTCTTGGGAGATAATTACCAACAAGGACATTTCTGGTGAGCTCCACAGAGATCTGACCTGGACCTGTTCAGTGTTCTTCTCAGGTATTTGGAAGCAAATATACAGTCATTTCTGACTAGAAATTTTATATGACCTGGAAGTTGGTGAAAGGCAATGGTGAAAATATGGGCTGTCCTGGATCACGTAATGAACTGTGCCTGTGCATGGTTTATTTTAAAGCAGCTCAGAGAAGAGTTAAGTATCTGTGAATGAGGTATGCAGGATATACCACACGTTGTGTTTATGATTACAGGAGGAGATAAAAAGGAGTGAATACTGCTTTCCAGAAAGCAATTGGCTCTGAAAAATGTTTTAAGAGACATCATATAATTGAAGTGCGCTGTCAGCTCGCAGTTCAGTGCTATATCTGAAAGGCCTAAAAGAAGCCTTGGATTAGTGAGTACAGGAATAGGAACTTATTATTTTCAACATCAGCTGGGGCTGATACTGAGTTCAGTTCTGGTGTTTTAAAGGGATGTTAAAAATTTGTTTAAATACAGACACCTCAAAATTATTTGAGAACAAAAGTCAATCAGATTAAGAAAAGAAGGCAAGGTACAACCTTGTAAAAAGGATGCTTATTAGGGCAAGCTACCAGGGAAAGTAGCAGATTCATTTTCTCTTATTGTCCTCTGATTGCTTCAGGATACTTTCTGGGAAAATGTGTTTTGGAGCAACATCTCAATATGAAAGTTACTGTATGAACCATGATGGCTTTTAATACTTTATGCCTAGTATCCAAAGGTGATGATCTATTGCCTGATTTTAGATGTTACCAGAGCTGCCACAATTTTAAGGCCTTGTATCCAATAGTGTGCTCTGCTGCTCTAGCTGCTGTGGACATGGTGGGTCCAGCTCCTCATCTCCAATGGATTCAAGGGGTTTTCTCAACATTTCTGGGTAGTGTTGTTGCTAACCAAAGGCAGTGCGTCCAAAATGCATGCATTAAGAAACTTGACTGATGTTCTCTGAAGGTGCCTCACCTAATAATTTTTTTTTTTTTTTTTGGTGAGGATATTGCAGAGAACAGAATTTGGACTTTACAGTAGGTAACAAAGAGAATAGAGCATTTTAAAGAAGATCCTCAAGACTGCAACAGGGAGAATAATAAATGGAAAATGGCAGACAAAACAATACTAACTGAGAACTGATGTGGAAAACATGTTGGTAGCAATAAGGGTTTTCTGGAAAACTTGTGTAGCTAACAGTAAGTAGTGGTAAGCCTGTTAACCCTTTGTAATCTTCAAAGTTCAGTTGATTTGCTTTCTTGTTTTCTTCTTCAGATTGGTTCTTTACAACCAAACAAGAAGAGTTACTGCACACATTTGCTGGTTTTATTTGAGAGATAAATTAAAAAGTGGCGCTTTTATAATCAAGCAGAACTGTCTGCAATTTCTATTCTCTACGCAGTCGTATTTGTTTTATTACATGCTGGCTTTTATTGAACTCCAGTTTTTATTTCAGTCTCGCATTATTTGAGGGTTTTGTGTGATCTTTAGCAATTTTTTTACCCTCCTGGTGAGGGCTATCAGTTAGATAGAAAAGTGTCCCTAATTTTATGATTGCCTTTATCAACTGTTTATCCAGTGGAAGGCTGAGGTGGGAATGATTCTGGTATAATTTGCTGGAGCCACTTGTAGTGCAAGCTCTGATAAACTTTTTAAAAGCCATTATTTTATTTTAGCAGGTATTACTGCCATCTGGTTTATATGCACTTTTACAGCCCCTTATACCTAAGGCACAGTGTTGAAAATGGTTATGATCAGATTTCATTTTAAATTCTTGTTATTAAAATTAACTTTTTCTTGAAAAGCAGAACCTGAAAATCAGGAACTTGTACTGTATATGACACAGGTTTTCTCAGTCCTGCGTTTCAACACTTTCCTCTGTCCAAACAAGAAATGTTTTACTGTTAAAGCTGGGGATCGTCAGATTTAGGTCCTGTTTAGGCAAGTCCTTCTGACTACAGCTTTGCAATGGCTCTTTTCTATTCTGTACCTAACCACATTAATAATTTAACCCTAAAAATCTGATATACTGAAAATCAGTTCGTATCAAATATCGCAGGAAAAAATATCCTATAGTTTTTTGTCTTTATTACACTTGGTTGGGAAATTGGGGAAGAAATTATAGCCTAAAGTTAAGTATGCAGGAGCATAAGCAGTAAGTAGAATTACTTAGGATACTGATCATTTCAGCTGCTCCAGCTTCACCAAAGCAATAATAATAAATGCAAAGATATTAGTCCTCTTCATAGTTTTGCCAAATGGTTTAAGAAGCTGGCTCCAGTGCTAGATATAAACAGCAGCATTTATTTCACTGAATGGGGAACAGTGATTCCCTGAATCCTTTTTGTTATCCATAAAGCCCACTTATAAATTTATAATCTGATAGGTTTTCAATCCTACAATCATATATCATGCAAACAAAATGTTGTCACATGATGTTAAATATATGCAGAAGTAAATGGAGCAAATCCTAAACCCAGTGCTGTAAGTGTGGTTCCCCTTGACAGGAAAAGGAGGAAATTGATCTCTATTCATATGTATACCCAGATCCCTACCTCTGGCCTGCTCCAGTGTCTAGTTTTGTGAGACTTTCTGCACGTTAAATGTTTTGGGGAGTTATCCCAGGAAAGAGAGTGGGACCACAGAGTCCAGGACTCTTCAGAGATGCATTGCAAGAACCTGCTGCATGCAGAAGCCCCAGTAAGGAGATGCCACAGTTTGGAAGAATGGGATTTAGGCATGGATATATGTGTGCCGGTTTTGACTCCTAAAATACAGTGAATTTTACTTACAAAAGCAGCAACTCTGAGAAGACTGGTTTTAGTCACCTTTCAACAGGATATACTTTCCAAGCTAAATTCTGAATGTTAGTTTTGATTATTGCATTTGATATTCTGCAAATTTAGATTTACTCTAATGTTGACTTTAAAAAAAGGAAAGGTATGCAAGGACTGGCAGTGATGATCTTGAATATAAATTATATCAAGCAAATTGATGCAAGATAAAATTACCAAATCAACCTTTTTTATTCTATATTTTATGGAATATCTAATGTATGTTTGGCAGTAATTTACTCTTGCACATGAATTTCTGACAGTTTCGATTCTTTGGACTTATTAATCAATGTAGTCAGCACCAGAGCAATTTTTATGAGACTCACTAGTCATCAAAAATTTATTATCAGATAAATCAAAGAAACAACTAGCATCTTAATAGGGTGAACAAAGCACCATGTAAAAGATCATTCAATACTACATGTTTTGACTCTTGTGTATTGCATTTACTGCTAGGGTCAGAGGTTTTGTTTACACTTTCATTAAAATAGTCATCACTGACACAATTGCTTCCTTTTGTGCTAGGCTTTTCTTCCTTCAATTTTTTTGTATATATGTATGTATATTTCATGTTAGCACCGTTGTTGTAAAGCATGAAACTTGTGTATAAAATGTAATATAGGACTTTAATTAAAATCTGAAACTTTTATAGTTAGTTTAAGTAGATCATGTGCGCTTCAGGAGTAGGGTGGGATGGAAGTACATTGCGAGCAGTACCAGCGTGCCCCGAATATGCTTCAGTCTCTGATCCAGTTGCATAAGGAGCTCTGATATTCATTCCAGTTAAACCTCTAGTGTCTTATTTGATACAGTAATCTTCCTACTCTCTGAAAAGATTGCAAGTTTCTTGTTTGTTATTTTAAGAAGAATTTCCCAGTCATGCTTCTTGTGGCTGTCGTTGTAACCAAGTAAAGCCAGAGCTTAATACTTCCAAACTCTACCTTTTTGTTAAAGCAAAATGCTTGTCTTCCCAAAACGCTCTTGCATTTAACATTTGGAGTGGTTGAGTCTCCTCCCCAGTCTGTGCACGGGCAATGGGCTTCCCTGGCCCGGCTGGCCTGTTCGACAGCGAGGGGATGTAGCCACAGATGTGTGGTAGGAACATACTGGTGGTGGCATGAGGAGTGTGGCTGGTGGCTTCACCTTCCCCTGATAACTGCTGTTGGCTTCCTGGCGTGAATGTGTCGGCAGGAAAATCCATGTGCAAGCTGGTAGCCCTGTCCTCAGAGGAGGGCGGGTGTTTGGGGGACGATGAAAACGGCAAATGTCATTGTTTTATTGGAGCGTGGCTTCATCTCAGTACTCAAATGTAGGCATGTCAAGCAGTCACGAGGACGAAAGAGTCGCTTTAGGTTGTCCCTATAGTCAAGGGGGCACCTCGGGGACCAAGACAGTTCACCAAAAAACTAAGTCATGCTTTTGAGGCACAGAGGGGAAGGCTGGGCCCTTGGCCACCACTCCACGGGTGGTACGCTGCTGAAGCAATGGAGTGATGCCAGCCCTGTGTGTCCACCCCGGGCTGTGCGTTCCCACCCGCACGCCCAGGCCAACACTGGCTCTTGTGTGACCATGTTTCAAGGAGGTTTGGGAAGCTGATACAGCTGGAAACTAATCACTTAATTTGGCAGTTTTAGTCTGAATTACCGCCTTGAACTCAGCGCCTGACCGCCAGCACTAGCCCCGAGGGCAGTGATGCCCAGCCATAGAAGAGGTAGCCCAGCTGGCAAAAGCTGAAGTTTGCAGGGGCTGCTTACATCAGCCCCTCACCAGTGTGTCCAAAGGCAGGAGGAGGAGAACCTGGATCCTTACATGCATTTTTCACTTCATGCACCAAATGAAGCAAACCTCCTATGAAGAGAAGGCGAGTGCTTTTAAGAACTTAAAAATAAAACCTCCCCAACATCGGTGAACTAACGGCAAGTCTGGATTTGTCTATGTGCAGAAAACAGGGGGAGGGAAAATATCCTGACAGCCTGTGTATTTCACATGAATCTGGTGATGCTGAAAATACACGAGTCTCATTAGTGGAGTTCTTGTAGCTAGCTTTCATATGTTTTGCCTAATAAAAAAATAACTCAAGGGAGATTGAATTTATTCTGTGTTAATAACCAGAAAGGATGTTTCTGGATGGCTACCAGCGATACAGAACTGTGAACGACACAAAGGAACTCTACTATTCCCTCTTTCACCCAGTGCATGCTTTTACAGGAGAAACGTATTTAACTTCAGCATTGTCTTTTTCTGTGTTTGTAGTCCCAAGTATGACTGAAAATTGGGCTGTGTATGGGATCAACAGCTTACAGAAACGCTGTTGTCTTGTAGCTCTTAAAGTTTATCTCCCGGGTCTGATTCCAATTCAAGTGAGTTATGGCTGAAAATGATTGCTCTGGGTTGCTCACTTAGCAGTGTATGTAAGGTGTAAGAGAACTAGATATAGTTCTCTTATTTCTCTTATAGATATAGCTATAAAGGTGTGGTGGTTTTAAAACTAATGATAACACCCAGTAATCAATGCTAATACCTGACTGCAGCTGCACATTTTCTTTAGCTCTCTTTACCAGCCTACCTACAGTTTCATCTGTGTGAATCTTACTTCAAGAGTAGATTTTTATCTTCTTTTTGGTTTTGAGACAAATCTATAATGAGACATGAAAGTTCTGAGCTGGTGTATTTGTCATTAACATGTCAAAATAACTAACCATCTCTCTGTGTACCTTTTATATGGCTGTTGCTTGGTAGCATTTGCATTCAGAATAGAAAGGACTAATCTTCTCTGGTCTTGATTTTAAGGCAGACTGGAGTTTGGACTGGTCCAGGATTAGGACAGCTTTGTGGTGGAATATACAAAACTACAGTTAATAGAGGTGTTAAATATTGTGGATGAAAGGCTGTGATTTGGACAGTAGCTCAGGAGGCTTGCTTGAAATACATGTGTATTTCAGAGCACTCCCAGAGTAAGTTTGGAAGCATCCATTGGATGAATAGTGAAGTAAGAGTTTGAGATCCAAGTCTTTCTATAAATTGGAGAGGTATCAGGAAGCTGACAAGGTGTAAGTTAGAATCCCAGTCCTGTATCTGTTGCAGATTTCGTGTATAGCTTTAGTGACTTCTATACAGTGACTTCTTCTCGAGGATCTCAACACAAGGTAACTTTAGCTTAGGGCCATAAGCTCCTAAAGGTCATACCAGGCTACTGAACGCATATACAGTAAACAAAATCGTTTATCCATTTTACCGTGGAGAATATGCCGTTCAGATGGCTGGTAAGAAATTAGCCAGTCAATAGCAAACTGGTGTTAAAGCACACAGTTTCTGTTTACTCTGTTTGCTTCATTCCCACTGTAAAATCTACCTGGCCAGGCCTTCATTTTCCATAACTTGGCTAGAATTTTCTCAAGTGCCATAGATGGGACAAAAGCATAAAGCTCTACCCTTTCTTCAGCACACAGAGTTCAAGTGGAGTGGGTTCTTGCTCTTAAGGTCCAAGATCCTGCAGCCCCTTCCATAGGACCTACCACTGATGGAAAGGGTAAAGAGCTGCTCTGATCAGTAGTATGCAGAACTTGAGGGACAGATAATGTTTTCTTTTTTTGTGTGGTTGTCTCTTATACCCTGCATTTTTGTTAGAAGCTAGTGAGGATGAATTCTGTTCAGTGTATTTGGATACTTACTGTACCTGACCTGATACCATCTGAGGTGGTCTCTTGTGTGATACTTTTGATATAACTGGGAGGGATATTTCAAAAACAGTTTGACTCACGGGTGCATCAAATCATGCTATATTGTCTACAGATTTTTCACCAAGCCATTTTGCGTTTTATTTAATTAATACTATTTACTCCTTTGTTGATCGGCTTTAATTTGCAATTTTACTCTGGGAATTGAAACAAAATAGTTTCTTTCTGAAGTCGAGTGAAATTCTTGGAAATTCAGTCTGGCATTTCACAATTTAGATTTTGATCAATTTGTTTACTCTTTGCTTCAGTTTTGAGACTATTCTATAGACACATGCCAAAACGAGATTTTAATCTCTTCTGGAAAAGTTGATTTGTCCTGCTTTCCTCTTGAGTACAGTCCTGTTCATATGATGACATACTACCAACTAGACTGCCCTAGAGATTCAGCAGTGCCTGTGATCAAAATCTGGCTGATAGTCGTGTATCAGTTCCAAGTGATTCACTGCATAGATTCATAGCTTTGGAGGTGGCAAATACGTGTCTGAGTTGCGATATTCTGCACATCCCACATTCTTTATGGAGGAGAGTTTGCAGGTTAAGGTTCTTATGGACCAACTTGAAACCCACAGATGCATTTTATTAGACTAGTGACAGTAACCTGAACACTCACAAATATTTGACACTTCAGTTTGCAAAGATAAACATCTTCCTTTTACATACTGCTGTTGTGTTTGGATTCCCATTGGATTATGGCAGTACCAGTGCTTGCTCTTTTTCTGAAGATTGAATTTTATAAGTATTGCATTGCTTGATTAGTATTTTTTTCAGTAATATTTACCTATAGATGTATAAATGCCTGGTATTCTGTGGCTTATGATGTTGTGAATGGTTAATTAAAACTTCATATTCCCTCTGCTTGGCAACTCCTGTATCCACTAATCTAGGTAATTATTCATAAACTTAGTTTCATTGCTTTGTTATGTTTAATGTTTAGTGTTATTCCTCTGAAACTTGGTTTACTAGTGCCAAGGTTTACCTATGTTCACAAAGTAAGTAGTGTGAGTTGCTTTCATTACTTCCTCACTGAAAAAGATGTTAACGTTTATGTGTAAGAAAATGAGACCCTCGTAACAAGGGTGAAGGTTAGTAATTTCTATTTCCTGGTGAAGGATTGGTTTGTGATATTAGATAACACTAGGACATATTTCACACAAATTCTTCCTTTCCACAAACAAATTTCACAGACAGTGGACTTGGGAATTGGAAAGACCAGCTTCACTCAAATGTTCATACTTTGGCATGGGAATATATGCATGAGCACTAATGAGTATACATATTGGAGAAGTAGGGAGTCTGCATTAGGATAAGCTAAAACGCCCCCTGTGTTTCTGCTAGAAGGAGAGAGGTAGACTTCTAACAAGTTGTGAGTTTAAATGTTCACGGTGTATGTGTCTCTGCACTCACATCTATCCATAAATATTCTCCCATATTTCTGTATATATTTACTTTAGTGCTGAAATTATGTATTGTTCAGTAGATGCATCCATTAACTCAGTTCCATATTACTCTTTTCTAGGAAGAAGGATAGATTTAGAAAACAATGGGCATTGCAGTGTAGAATTCTGTTGGCATGAAATAAAAATATGAATGGTGTTAAAAATAAATTTGTAAAAATAATATTCATAGGTAAAATACTGAGATGATCAAAATGAATCATGGGAGGAACTGATGCAAAATGCAGATATTGCAGAATCCAGATTATTATATTCATGGGGATCATTATTAATTATTTAATTCTAGATATACACATACTATAGCCTAAAAATGTATTGCAGGTTTACAACTGACTAGCTGTTTTATGTGGCAGAATGTAGTCTTTGCATATTTATTAAAATTATTCATAACTGGTTGCTGCCTAGATGAACTGCTCTATTCTTATGTCTTGCTTCAATACATTATCTGAATCATTTTATCATGACATTATAATGAAATTTGTCTAAGTTTTAGAATGATCCATGGGGCATTTTCCAAAACCCCTATCAGCATCTCTTAAAAATATATATTTGCAGTTCATATTTAAGAATACTTTCAAAGGGTTTAGTAGCAATACATATTTTCTACATATAATTGTTTGCTGCTTTTTTTTAAAAAAAAGGTTTTATTCAGATGAAAAAGGGATATACACTGAAAAAGTTAGAATATGCATTTAATCAAACTATATGTGCTTATCCATACTCCAGCTTACCCCTAGAAATTCCTGCTTTTAAAGGCAAAACATGTTCGCAATGCAGTTTTATAACCTTCCTCATAGATGTCCCAGCAAAGTTATAAAAATCAATTATATACCTACTGAGTGTGTGGTGCCTCACAGCTGTTCCCCTGGATTTGTCAGGGCAACAAGTCTCTTTTGCTGAAAAAAGAGAAAAAGAAAAAGAAAAAGAAAAAAAAAAAAAAAAAAAGAACGGGAAAGCATTCCACCAGCCTGATATGCAGTTAGAGTGATTATAAGATAGTCACAGTTACCTCATCTGGTGGCTGTTCTATGAACCATTGGCTAATTTGTGTACACAGGTAAGACATTCAAACAAAAAAGTCTGCCTGTACCAATATCCAGAAAGAACCTAAGGCGAGACATGTTGTGTATCTTATTTTGTCAACCTTTTTTTTTTTTTTTTTTTTTTTAAGTAATTTGGAAGAGCACAAGAAGAAAAAACTTAGTTTTCAGAAAGAAAAATTTAACTTAAAACATTTCCACATTAGGAGTGTAGAACAGTTATAAGTTGGTTGGGGCTTGTTGTGTAAAGCCAAAGGAGTCTGATACTGTAGCTGGAATGTTTTGCTTTATGGTGAATACCTTAGAAATGTGTTACTGTACTGCCATTTGCATGGTGATGCAGCATTATTTCCACTAGTTGTCAAAAGCAGTTAAAGGCTAATGAAATTCTGCACAAACTGTCAGATGGACACTTTCCATTTGATTAAATACGTCTTGCTGGAGAATAAAGGAACAGTCCCTTTTTATACATTAGAACTTTATATCTTGCTGGAATACACCCAGATTCCCACTTATGATTAAACAGAAAACAGTTTAAGAAAAAAACACGTTAGTTCAAAAACTAACCATGAGAGATCGCTTTGTGACTGCTGCTGCCATGACCGTGGTTTGCCTATAGAATGCCTGAGGTATGGCAGTTGCTTTACATTCAAACAGAAGACACAGTCCCAGCTGTGCACTCCCTGCTCCCGAAGAAGTGCAGTTTCTCTCTGTTTTTCAAAGGATTTTGCAAAGCATCAAAACTGTTTGGACTCCAAGTGGTGCAGTGAATCCTGTTGCAAGATTAAGGTCTTCCACATAGGCATAATGCTGCAAATAAAATGGGAATAAATGAGAAATACGAAAAGCTAGAAGAAAGAAAATGCGACTACATGTGTTTTACCTTATCTCTCTGGGGAGGTTTCTGGCTGGATTTGTTTGTTCTGGCCAAGTGTAAGCATCCATAAGGAGAAATCCGAGGAAATTTTTTTTTTAGCCAGCCTATTCATCCACTTTCTGTCTGAGCTCACCCTTACGTAAACTAAGCAAAATATCTTTCCATAGTGATCTTTGTTCATTTAGTTCCTGTACTCAAATGTTTGGGACTGTTGTATCAGGTTTTGGGGGCTGCCTTCTGTTTTAACTTTTCAGCAGAATAATGCATGAAAAGTCTTTTTCTTCTGCAGAAAGTGTGTGATACTGTGGTTCATGCCAGTAGGATCACAGTGAAAACGTGCTATTCAACTTCATTATGTCACAGGCAGAACAAAAACTCCTCTCACAAATTACCCCCATGCGTCTTCCCAGTCTAAGGGTATTGTGTTGTAATGGTGTGTACATCCAGGTTTGCCTCTCTGAAGTGATGTGATAGCAGAATTCAATTCCCAGGTGGCGGTTACTAGAAGTTTTTGTTATAGCAAGCGGACAAGACAAATACCCAAAGTGACTGGATTCCAAAACCTTACAGCCCAGTAGCAGCAAACATCAAACTATGTGCTTATAATTTGAGAGGAGTGACCCAGCCAGGCAACGAAGCAGTACATGACGAAGTGCCTCAAACCCTCTGTGAAACTGTATTTGCACTACAGTTAGCAAAGGGGTTTTCTCTGGAAGCAGTCCAACATGTGACACCTCTAGTTGGGTGGCGGTTTAAGAGAAGCACACGGTTGTCCAAACAGCCTCACCGATCTGTTCTGCCAGCACAAGCAGTGTAGATAAAAGATACTTGATGGACTTTCTGGGAGTTTTGTAATTGCAGGGAGTTTCTCTCTAGGTATCCAACATAAAAAGAGGCAGACTGGCTGGAAGCTACTGAGAGACCAGGACGAGTTTGTGCTGACGGGCTAATAGTGAGCCAGTGGTATTAATTTCTTTGCTAAGTCTCTGCAAGCAGTGACACTTCCTACTACCTGTGGGTTTCAGGGCAGTGGCAGGCTCAAGGTTTACTGTCAGCACAATTGTTTTGGAGGTGAAAGATGGACCACTTCGAAAGCTTGACCTTTCTTTTCTCCTTCAGAGAGCAGACAGCCCTTTTCCCCCTCATAACAACATGGCATCAGTTTTACCAGGGGAGGCTGAAAGTTTTTCAGTCTTTTTGTTTAACCAACGCAATTTGGGCCAGTAACTACCCTTGGTCAGTCCTTTTGTAACAGCAGCCAATGAGATACTGTCACTAATTTTATTATAACCTTTGCTTTCCTATGAACCTACTCCATTGAGGGGAAATGCTTAATGCTCTTGTTATTACAATCTCAGAAACTTTTCAAGTCAGTAAAGAGTAATGCTAGCTCAAACTCTGGGCCTTGTTTCTGAAGTCTGATTTAATGTAATTGTTATTTATGGCATTATAGAGTGGTAAACAGCTGCTCGTGCCTGCTGGGGTTTTTTGCTGTTGGTTTGTTGGGTGTTGTGGGGTTTTTTCCCACCTAATGATGCCAACAAAAGTGACCTGGCGTTTTTCCTTTAATTAAAATGGGCCTTTGTGAATTAGCGTGTGAAAATCATGGGATATGGTACTAATTGGAGTTTAGGCAACTGCTTTCCTAACCTTTCACAGTGAAACTTCTAAATGAAATGTTTCAGTTTTCATTTAGTAGCTTGAGAGTTTTTCACAGCTACATATAAAATAATGATTCTTGACCTTTTCAGACAAATATATTGGTTTTTTTTCCTGAATAAAACCTTTACAGCATCATTCATTTGTGGCTAGTCTTACCTGTCGTTTGACTGCTTCAGCTCCCAGGTTCTACAATGGACATCCAGAGGACATAAGAACTTTCTGTGTTAGACCCGTGACCCATCGAGCCCAGCAGCCTCCCCCTGAGAGGCGGTAGGAGATACTGTTCAGGGAGAACACACAAGACTGGCTGCTACCTGCAGTACCTTCCCCTTGTTCTCTCCCAGCATCCAGCGTTGTTGTCTTAGGGGTGATGATGGAGAGTACATCCCTGACTCTTCCTTTTATCACCTATTTACGGATCTGTTGTCAGCAAATTTATCACATTCTTTTTTGAAGCTCCTGAGACTGTGCACAGTCTCCTATACTAGCAAGTTCTGGAAGTTCACTAACTGCTAGGTCTTTTTTTCTGTTTGAACTGGTTTTGATTCATTGAGGGCTTCATTGGGATTTATTATACTTAAGATCAAATTGTTCTGCTAATACACAGGTAGGGATAGCGGCAAAGAACCACCACTGTGGCTGGACCAGCCATAACTTCTCAGATGAGGCATCATCATGTAGAAACGAACAGCAATGGGAGGTGAGAGCCACTGTTTGGTACAGAAGTGATCCACTGTGTACCAAGGAATCCACTGCATCTTACTCCTCTAAGTGCTAAACAGCAGCTTCAGGAGCATTGGTCTGGTGAGGTGGTTTGTGAGATGGCAGGGGGGGTGTGCAGGAAAGAGAATGATGAATTACTGGGAATGAGTTTAGGATACTGTAGTGTGACAGCAGGTGTGTGGTATATGGAAGGGGACAGTGGGGATGGTGTGACACTGTTGAGCTGCATTGGGGACATAGGAGGGGTAATGTCACTGCAGTACTACAGTCAGGCAAGCCGGCATGACAGTAGTGCACTAGAGAAAGAATTTGCTTCATTATAATAAATACTTGCTCCACTGAAACAATCCAGATCAAGAGTAAAGTCACTGATAACATTTACAGATTTCTTATGTCTTTAGGCTATGATTATGTATATACTGGAAGTTCACAAGTCACGTGTTTTTCAAGGATGTATAGAAATAGCAGAGGATTTTGACAGCGTTAATGGGTTTTAAGTATAAAATTCTAGGTGTCCTAACTGAACTAAGAAAAGTGCTGAAAGTTTCCATTTTGGAGGAAAGCACTCCCGCATAGATTTTGAACACCGATTATCAATCTACACTGCAGTAGACTAGATCAAAATCAATATTTCTGCCTGGAATTCACACAGCCTCTTTGAGAGACGAGATTAATATGGTTACTGTTCGACTCTATGTTCTTAATCAGCTAAGTATGTGCACTTGTCATTCATATTTTGTTTTTAGCTTGTTATTCTGACAGAAGAGTCTCTGAGGAATGAAAGGAGAGCCAGTTTGAAGAGTAAAGCGATGTAACATTTACATATTTTCACACTGTTAGGGAAGCCGGCTGTTAGACTTTGAACATTATTTATTCATTTGATGCTGCTATTTGTTACAGACCTCTGAAATATGTTACTGACAGTAACTAAACCATCCGTCTCGCTTTAGGATTTCTACTGATTGCTAATTTTCTTGACTAAGTGGTAAAGAAGTTCAAAATGTGTTACAGCTAAAAAGGCAGGGTTCTATTAGGGGTTTTTTCCTAATACCCTGCTCCCATACTGAGTTGCAAGAGAGGGGTTTTTTAATGTTGGCACATGCACTGAAAAAAACATCACGTTGTAGGCCTTGCAAATGATGCAGATCACTTCAGTTTGTGCTGGTGTGTTCTAAAAATCATGCAAATGAGCTTTCTATCATGGTTGTTTACCCAGTGGGTGGAAATGTAACCATCATATTCAAAGGGGTTGAACCAACCAACTCTAAAAGCAATTACTGGCAACATTGATTTTTCCATTAATTGGCTGAACCCTTTGGAACATGAAATCTCTAAGGACAGCATCTGAAATGTGTTACTGCTTTTATTGCTGTTATAATTATTAGATTTTGGATGCTACCAAAATGTCCTGGATGATACTCAAATACAAGACAGTTCCTCATGTTGAGAGCTGAGGAGTCTGAAAGACAAAACAATGTCAGAGGGAATAAACATTTTTGATGGCTGTTTAGATGCTTCCCAATATAAATGGGACCTCACTAAAAATGCTGCATTTTAAGGGGGTAATTCCTTGCCATAGCATGTCAGGAGAGATTTGTCCATACATGGGTTGGTGGAAGACCATCCGGAGTTTTCTATGTGGAAAATGGGTAAGTGAGACAATAAAGCTAATATCATTGACAAGGCAGAGGACATGGGATTGAGAGGGGGTGAAAAAAAGATGGTCCTTTTGTATCAGGTTGGAGTTGGGCAGAACCAACTAAGGGGAAACAGAAAATTGAGCACAATGCAGTGAAGAAGGGTAAACTATTTTTGGTAACTTCTGGTATGGGCTGGAAAGGAGTGACATATGCAGAGGGAAATGATGCTCTTTGCTATCTGGACAGTGGGGAATGGCCAGATCTTCAGAGTGTTGTGAAGGAAACAGCATCAGGATTCAAATCCTGATTGCTCCAAAATTTGTTTAATTTCTGGTGGATGAATTTTCAAGGCTTTGCAACAAAACTTAATTCATGCAAGACTTTATTCACATTAGCCAGCCTGTGTTTTAGTTCATGACAATTTTACACCCTCTAGAGCTCTAACTCCCTCTTTGTCATTACTATGCTTGTTGCACAGGGCACCTGAATCAGAGGTGTTACATAATTCATTTAATAGCTATATATTCCCTTATAGATGCCTACAGCTGCCAGGCCTACACCTGCTGGGCATTAGTTTTAGCACTTCACTGGATCAGAGTGTAAGTATCTGCATTGGAAAATGACCCTTCAGAATGACCGTGAATGCCTGAGAGCATTTTCAGTTCTTCAGCCTCTTTCTTGAGCCAAATCTGAGTAAAGAAAACTTACAGGAAGGCAGTGGCTGATTTTCCTAGAATAGCCAGTACTGCTGTAGGAGAAATAAGATGTTTCAGCAGATCTCCAAAGCAGAGTTTTCCTGGAGGCTGTCTTTAACCGCATCTCATATAGTGCAAGTCAGATTCTCTTTCCTCCACTCCTGCTTGTTTGGGAGAAGTTCTCGCTCTACTGTACAAAAGGTTAAAGCACATTCCCTTCTACTTGATCCTGAGGTTGCAATATAAGCAGTTGCTAGCTAAGAATAAAGGAAGAAAATGAAGACATATATGATACCAGGGACATATATGATAACAGGGACAAGGTATATCAGTGTTTCTATCGGACATTGTTTTTCTTTCTCTTTCTTCTACTTACTGTACTAGCCTACTGACTATTTAGTCATACAGTTTGTTTGTATAAGAAAGTGTTCGTCTGAAAAATTTGGAACTTATGTATTTGAGAACAGCAGACAAGTATTTTTTCTGTAGACATGACAGCATGTTAAAGTGGTTAGCAGAGTTGAAGAAAAGATAACAGTACAGGAGACAGAGTTACAGTAAAAAAAAAAATCCACCATGGATGATTTTGGGAAATAAAATAATATTTGAAATATAAATACTACTGCCACTACTGTGTCCTGAAAAGAATAGCCTGAAATTCAGCAGAGCTGAGTATAAAGTACTGGCTGCAGGAATACACAATTGGGAATTACTGCTGAGCACTGGATCTGCAGAATGAGCTCTGGAACCACAGAGGGTCAGCAAATGCCACCACATCACTGGGGAAGTGTCTTAGGTGACATAGGAGAAGTAATGCGCCTGCTGTACTCAGTTCTATCAGCCCTATTTTAAGGTACGTATCCCAGTTGCAAGAAAGATGGGAACCAATTAGAGAAAAGTCCAGAGCAGAGGAACAGGCAAAGTCAAAGGTTAGAAAAGTTCACCTAGAAGGAAAGATGGACAAAGTCCAGGGGTTTACCCTGAAGAAGTAAATATTTAAATGTTTTCAAATATCTTACAAATCTTTGAAGAAGAGGAAAGGAAAAAAGTGTGGTCTTGAGTGAGAATAATACAAAAAAAATTGGACTCAGATTGACTTCTGTCATCACTGGAGATCTTTAAAAAGATCTCAAGACAAACTAGAGTTAATCCTGTCATGAGGCAGAAGATTGAAGCAGATGAGTTCTCAATGTCCTGTCAGCCTTATTTTTCTGACTCTATTTCTTATTGTGTTCTCAAAGTCTGGCCTTCCTTCAGCCTTCCTCTCCCCTTCTCCTTCCTCCCAGAAAAAAGAAAGAAGAAAAGAAAGTACCTTGTGCTTTTCTTCTCCCTAAAAATCTACTGAAGTGATAATTAATTAGCACCCTCTTTGTTGCTATGTAGTATTGGATGATCTTCAGGTCTGTCCATGTGCTTTAGGTGCATAAATATTATGTAAATACATAGTATTTAAATGAACAAAGATTAAACTAGTGACATGAAATCCCAATAGGGAAAAAGAGACCTAACACTATGGTTTGGGGTTTTTTTGGGGGTGGGGGATAGTGCTTCAGCAGAGAGATCATAATTTTGGTCAGCAACTGTTTCTAAAGGCCACATGAAATCTGGAACGCAGGTTTGGTTTGCTTCCAGCTTTCTCAGTCAGCAGAGTCCATTGCAAGTCAATACCTCCATCATTTTAACCTCTGTCATGGAACTGCAGTCCTCTTATTTCAGGCCCATCATGTTGCTTTATAGTGTATGTTTTGCTAGAGGGAGGTGTGAACCACACGTAACACACTGCAGTAAATTTTCTCATTTTTTAAAAAATAATTTTCTGTCCCAACCCTGAAGACTCTTCAACATAGAAGAGGGAGAAGAGTTTATTTACTTTAAAGCAAAAGTTAAGAGCTTTTACAATCTCCTCATGTAGCTGAAAACACAACTTTGTCAGAAAAGAATGTGAACAGAAAACTTTCAAGTTTCTTAGTAATCAAAAATAAGTATTTAAGGTAGAGAAATGTACCACAGCATGCTTGCTACTTTATGAGGTTGTTTTCTGCTCTTGTCAAGTGTGGCTTTCAAAACATTTTTCCTTTGGGGATTTTCTGGAAGCAGCAACGAAGCCTGAAAGATTGTCTTCTTGTAGGTCATCTTTAAAAATTTCAGTGTGAAAAGATGAAATAAATAGAATTTCACTGTTTTGTTAGTCAATATTACTTTTTTTTTTTTTTTTGGAGCTGAGAATATAACTAGGAGAAAGTAAGAAATAAAGTTGACACATCAAATATGTAACTTTAAGATTGCTGTTCTTATTAAGCTATGTATTAAGTATTCCTTTTTATTCATCCCATGGTATACAGATGGTGTATGGCTAGTTATTGAAACGTGCTGCAGCTCGCATTGGTCAGAACTCATCTGTGTTTAAATTGGTTTCCCCAGTGAAATCAACAACTAATTTGGTGTTTTGTTTGAAACACCTATTGTTTCAGTCTTCAGAACAATTACCATGCATATTATAACCAAAGTAAAAAATATTTTCCTGCAAGCCTGATGTACTGAAAATGAGTCTTTGTCATGGTTTAACCCCAGCCGGCAACTAAGCACCACGCAGCCGCTCACTCACTCCCCCCCCACCCAATGGGATGGGGGAGAAAATCAGGAAAAGAAGTAAAACTCGTGGGTTGAGATAAGAACGGTTTAATAGAACAGAAAAGAAGAAACTAATAATGATAATGATAACACTAATAAAATGACAACAGTAGTAATAAAAGGATTGGAATGTACAAATGATGCGCAGGGCAATTGCTCACCACCCGCCGATCGACACCCAGCCAGTCCCCGAGCGGCGATTCCCTGCTCCCCCCTTCCCAGTTCCTAAACTAGATGGGACGTCCCATGGTATGGAATACACCGTTGGCCAGTTTGGGTCAGGTGCCCTGGCTGGGCATGAGAAGCTGAAAAATCCTTGACTCTAGTCTAAACACTACTGAGCAACAACTGAAAAAATCAGTGTTATCAACATTCTTCACATACTGAACTCAAAACACAGCACTGTACCAGCTACTAGGAAGACAGTTAACTCTATCCCAGCTGAAACCAGGACAGTCTTATTAGGAATTTTTAAGTTATTGGAGAGCAAGGCAGTGTGTGCTGTGCTTTGTTTGTGCTGGGACTTTTCACAGTGCAGTGAAAGGAAAACTTACGCAAAGCTGTTTAGTGTTAGTTATGCAAAATGCAGACTTACTAACATGGGTTTTCAAGCACAGGGAGGCCTTTTTTGAGTTAGAGTTGAATATGTGGGAAAAGAACCAGCTCAGTGAAAAGGTTTTAGGGGGAAGAAATAAAGGGAGATTTCTTAAAAAGTTAAGCGTACCGTCAGACTTGTTTGACTGTGCACACTAGCCATGTTAGGGCCATAGGACAGTGCAATCACAGAATAGTTACTCAACGTGTTCATTTATGATCTCAGCTTGGGTAAGATGACTTAGTCTTCCATATTTCACTTCTGCCACTCCGTAAATTGCCTTTTCCTGTGCCAGTACTCTTTGCTAGTGGGGAGATCGAACACCTTAACCTCCACCCCGCAGGGGATGCTGCCCATCCGCAGACCTGCTGTGAGATGAGGTCCGACGTGTTCTGGCTGCCTCAGCCTTCGCGCAGGTGTGGAGGTCAGGCAGACCGTGCGCACTGGGAAGTGCAGTAATACCACAACATCCAAAATACAAAGTGTTACAGCTCTCTCGATATAGTTGAGTTCTGCCAGTCTTTACCATGAAGTGGCAGGTATGCTTTCCTTCTTTATCCTTTATATGCTACCTTATAATATTATTAATTTACAGGATATGCAGCCAGCAATTCAGTATTTAATACCAGGAATGTTTTATGTATCTGAATAGCCATCTCTAAGCAGAGGGAGTGCCATGCTCCCAGGGTTCCTCATCATCTCAGACAAATACCTCACTGTTGCACAAAAGGGCTTAAAATTAACCTGATTCAGACCTGTGTGCTGAAATAAAGTATTTGATACAGTTATTGAAAGATAAATATAAACTTTCTGAGTGTTGAAAAACTAATTGCTGCCCGAATTTTATGGTGAGGGAAGAGAGGGGAGTGAGGAAGGAGAAACAACCATTTTAGGGACCAAAGCCAGAGAGGTGAGAGACACTGCTCTATCAAACATAAGCACCACCTCAGTAAAGAAGAGCAGTGGTATTTCACAGCAAAGCCCAGCAGTTCAAAGAGGTGTGCTTAAATGTGCTGTACACTTTATCCTTTGTCTTCTTGTTCACTTAGGTGTATGGTACCTGAGGTTTTTTTTATATAAGCCAAATTTAAAAGAGCTGTTTCAAGATCCATAAACCTGATGATGTTGGATGCACACAATGAAAGCAAGTGTGTTACTCTGTATCGCTGCTACTTGTAGAATTATTTAAAGAACTAAGTGTTTTGTTGCCACCTTCGTTCTATTTACACCTCTTAGGTTTTTGGTTTATGAGCAGCAAAAGCAAACTGTCACTATTTGCTGTGAATTGAAGCTTTTAATAACTATGTCTGTTCTACAACATTTGTCAGCTTTGAATATTCTGTCAGTAGAAAATAAAAATAGCAGGAAATCTCAGAACAGTGACACTGAAAATTTATCTGCTTATGCTCAAAAAGGTGTAAAATACAGGCTTCAAGAATAAGCAATTGTAGTTTTACTTTCAAAAGAAATCGTATTTGCTGTGGCTAATAGTAAACTCTACATACATCACCACCAAAATAAACGACAAAGTATTTGTATGTAATGTAGTTACATACACAAAATACTATTAAACCTCTTAAATAGTAAGAGATGGACAAATAGGTATTGTTTGTCAGACTTCAGCGTTAGGTACACTGTTGGACACAAAGATGAAGTTGTAGAAATGCTCTGAAGAGTAGTTCTGCTCAATAACAGACATGTTTTATCATCTCGTAAAACTTGACTGTTGTGTCAGGGTGTTTTAAAGTAAAAAAAGACATTTCAAATGTAAACTGTTTCAAATAGCATTATTTTATTTAACCTGGAACTGTGCTTGGTAAAACGAGTATATATAAAAAATAAAATACAAAGTTTACATATGCCATCTATAGGAAAACTGCATATTTTGTTGCTCTTATTTTTCACTGTTGCTGAGGGAGATATTTTTTTGGTAATTATCTTGGGCTTTTTATTTCAGGTTTTCTTTATTGCTCAGTAGTATTTCTCCTTCCTTAAGTAAAAAAAAAAAAAGGTTAATTATTTATCAACTTTTCTTTAGTGTTTTTATTTGTTAGTGAAGCATGTTCAGAGTAACTGCAAACTCTGAAGTATGAATGTTTTATATCGCAGTGGATCTCTTGTTACAGAACAGGAATATTTTGGGACAGCCCTGGCAGGATTTCTGTTTGTCCTTAACTGCAGTGTTCTGCTTGCAATAGGACTAGTTCAATTCCATGATCAGAAGTGTGTTATGTCCAGCCTGAAACACTGTTTTCCACCTAAAGCAATTTCTCTTTCAGACTCAGTTTTTTCTTGTTTTATTTGTAAAACTTCTAACAAGGTAGAGTTATGGTTTTAGTCTTAGCAGATATTCTGGCAAATACCTGTCTCCTGTAGTCTTTCTGTTCAGTAGGAGATAGCTAATGTTTTAATTGTGTTCCTTTTTTTCTCGCAGTCAGAAAGCCAGTAGCTATCATCTTCCTCTCTGATAAACCATCTCATTCGCAATTCTCCTTTGAAATTGTGAGGCTTGTTTTGCCAAAAGATGAAACCGATTAGAAGAGAAAACCACTTTCCATTTTAGGAGAGGGTCTACAAAAATTTTATCTAGTCAGAAAGAAGTGTTACAAGATTGAATTCCTGTCCTCTGCAAATGTAATTTTTGTGTGACAGAGCCTTCAGTCTGCTGTCAGTGTCTTTCAAGAGTAATACGGGAATATAAAAGTGGGGGAGAGACTTACCTAGAGCGGGATAAAATTATTCCTCTGGGAAATACTTTTTGTTTATTTCACAGCAAAAGCTTGAGTCTGTTCCTGAGTGAAAGGGCAGCACAACCTAGAAGGGCCCAGCAAGGAGATCATGACACATAAGGATTTGTTTAATTTAGAAAAAGAAAAAAAAAAATTCTTAATGCTTTCTTTTTTTCTGTTGGATTTTGTTGGGCAGAAATTGTATTGGAGGTGAGCAGTCATGATAAAAATGTTTTTCTCTTAGAAGTCATTGTGCCAATTGAAGCCTGTAAAACAATTTATCTTATTCCATAACTTTCAAAATATTTATTAGGTTAAGATTATGCATACCTGCATCTAAAAGTGATTTGTGTAGTACACATCTGTAAAACTATAACAAAATCTCTTGAGCCTGGAATCATATAGAAAAGAACAGTGAAAAATGAGTCCACTGGGTGACAAAACAAAATTTACAACTTTGGATCAGATTTGTAGCAGAAATAGTTGAAGGCTTGCAGATTCAGAGCTTATAGGCTTTCAGTGGCTTTACCTAGTTAGGAAGGGAAGGCGTTTAATTAGGATAACTAATATTGGAAAACTGTGTATTCAATGGAGAAGTAAAAGACAAGAAATACAAATGTGCAGAAATAGACTTGAACTCTCCATCCTGGGAAGGAAATGATCAACCAGATTGTGTTAGAGAGCTGTAAAATGGTAAGTAGCATGATACAGATGAATAAGGAACTTGACTCAGTATTTCTTACAATCCAAGAATTATGAGAAATTATCTGGGACAGATCAGAAGGAAGGAGGGAGGTGCATTGGTTTTTATCCCATGTCATTCAGTTGTAGGGATGGATAGCATAAACTTGTTCCAGAAGCAGTTAGACAAACTGGTGGAAGAAAGTCCTGTTAAAAAAGATATGCTAGGTGTGACCCCAGTTCAGGAATTTTCCAAAACTGATTGCTGGAAGAGAAGAGGATCTGCCACAGGAATGAATGGTTGTGCTGGGTCAAAAAAGGCTCATCCAGTCCTGCAGTCCATAGCACACAATGCTGCTAAAAGGATTCAACAAAAGAAGATGTATGAAGAAATTTTACGTGTGACATCCTGTTCCTCTTTCTTCTAGGGTCTTTAAATATGTATATTAAGGGTGAATGCTTAGTGTGCAGCTAGTTGAACACCTAGGCTGTGAAGAATCTCCTCTACTGTTTAATTCCCATGGCAGCAGCATGAACCTGTGCAGACTAGTGTGCCAGAGAAAGTGCTGGATGTTATACCTGAGCCTCCAAGTTCCCTATCCAGCTGTGTGTCCCAGCCCCATTGTGCTGCTGTCTCAAGGCAAGACCACTCCTCTTCATATCCCCTTCACCGTTATTCCCACAGAAAAGAAATTGGGGTGCACGGACCAGACAGGAACAGGCACATTGATTTGTATAGTGGTGGGATGTCGCAATATTTATCTGCAGAGCAGTTTATAAACAGCCTCTGTACTGACACAGAAATCTGCTGTGTATGTAGGAATAGTGGTCTGTAACTCATGCCATCGCTTGACCCAGGCACTGCATCTGGCTACACCATTACCCCCCAGGCACAATTTTTGCTCTTGGGAAGGAGCTGCATTTCAGTCTCCTGGACATTCCTTGCATGCAGCCAGAGTACTCGTGTTCTGGGTAAATATGTCATATTCAGGTTATTGGAGATGGATCCTCCTAAAGCTCTATGGGCAGAAAAGCTGTTATTATTCAGTGGTGCAGAGAAGATGTGAGTTAGAAGAAGGTTGTGCAGAAGTCACCTGTGGGTGATGGGAGGAGGGAGTGACACATACCAAAGAGGAGATTCATTGAGACTTGGGGCTGAGAATACCCCTTTGCATGGGTTTTTCTTCCTCTTGCCCATGCACCTTCATGTTATGTCAGCCGTCTGTTCGACATGGTCTGTGTAAGAGTATATTGCAAAGAGGGCCATGTACTTCAAGTGGCATTTAGCAGAAGGGGTGCTAGCAGTTGTAGTGTGCTGAGAGGTGTCCCAGAGAAGTAATGTCTCTGGCACTTGCTCCCCGCCAAGTTGTCATCTCAGAAGAGCTGGCTCCTCCTCAAAGGATAGGTACTGCTGGTAAAAGGAGAGCCCTGTTTTCCTCTGAGATGCAGCATCTTCTGGTACCTGTTGGATTTCTACTGGTTTGGGATGAATACATGCAATCTGACATCCCACTTGTGCAAGGTTGCTGACCCGTGGTCTACATAGAGTCGCTCTGTAACTGCTGCATTGCCTGAGAGGCTACGCTTAATTCAGGGCCAGTTCAGCTTTTTGGGCTGGAAGCTATTTTTTAAGACCTCAGCTGCTACAAGCGTGCTTCCCTGCCCTTTCTTCAGTGCTGAGGCTCGGAGCAAGGGTGAGATGAACGGTCACACCACCTCCCAGCGTACCAGCTGCTCCCTGAGACCTGCCAAAACACACCCTTGTGTCCTGAGGCAAAGGTGCTTTACCCTGCCAGTGAAAGTCACCTGCCATTTACTGCGTGGCTGGAGGACACGTGTGGGCAGCTCCTGCGGGAGCAGCTCATGAGCTGTAAATCCACAGCCCAGCATACCGGTGGTGACTTGTTCATCAAATCGTGCAGTTGCTGGAACTGTAGTCTGCACCTTAGATAACATAGGGGGCCTTCATCCATCTCATTTTCACGTATGTTCAGCATGCGTATGTTTTTTTAGGCAAGTTTTGAAACACCTAGAACTTAAGAAATATTTTTCTAGTACCCATAAAATCTCTCACCTCTGTTTTGACAGAGTTATAGAGGCTTCAAAGCAACCGTATAACAATATGAAATAGTTTTCTTTTAAAAACACCTAGTGGCCCCAGTTCCTATTTACGTTTCCCGGATTTGTAACTCCAACAACAGTATTTTTAAAAGTCAGATAAAGTGTTTTTATCTATTGGTTATATTTTTTGATGCTTTGGGAGATATGTTTAGTTTTTATGTTGGAAGCCTCCAGGCTATTTTAGAACCTGCTGAAAAATGTTGTCTGAGAAGAGGAGCAATCATAAAGCAAGGTTTTGGGAAATCACAGGTTTTCAAGCAGAGTTTCTAGCAAATACATTAGATCTGTAGTTAGATTTAAAGACAGTGCTTTTAAGGAGGATGTGTTCTTGCAGAAGTAACATTTGTCATTAAGTCTATCCTCCTGAGTAAGCACCCTTGGTTTGGCACACTGCAAGAATTTCTTGGCATGTGAATAACAACACACAGAAATGTCACTGGGAGCAGGGCTTCATGTGGGACAAATGCTTCACTGGTGCTTCTGCTCCCAGAGAGCTCTCCCCTCTGCTTGATATAAGAGTCCTAGGTGATTGCTCTAATATTTTTAAGACAGCTTTTTTGCCATCTTCTGTCCCTGTCTTATTTCAAACATTGAGCAAATATTTCTTCTTCTCAGTGCAATTGTATTATAGGTGCTGCCAGTTTAAACAGTTTTCCTGTGTGAATTTGTTCGGTAGCTCTGGTGAGTCCGTTCGCTGACAAATGCCTTTCACAATTGTCCCTCAGACCCGCAGAACAGTGCTGTGGTGTGACAGGTAATTCTGGTGCCTTTAAAACAGGAACTCTCAACATAATTACATTTTTTTTATTAACACTTGGGTGATGGTGATCTTTTTTGACTTTCTTGACAGTCTGTATGTACAAGAGTATGTGTGTGTGTGTGTGTGTGTGTGTGTAATTTAATTAATGGGTCTGTTGTCCTTTTCACCTCGCTCTCTGCCCCAACCCTAAAAACAAAAAGGGAGAAGAAAAACCCCACTTCTTAGAAACAATTGTGATTAATGCATTCCGAGCATCAGGAAAGAGAAGAAACATGTTTTGGATAACTGGATTTTTCTGGAAGACTTGCTTTTAAAAGATGACACATTAAAAGTGTTTTTATATCTTTGCCTGGGTTAAGTAATATAGCAAATGCTTTTGATATAATATTTGTGTTTCATCTGAAGGCTGTAAATATTTTTTTCAGATCTGCCTCTGATATGCCTATGTCTAGCAGAAATTCTCTCTCTAACTGAAGCGTATCCATCATTCTTTAGGGTATCCATCATTGCACATCCCGATTCAATAAGAGATGATATCTTATTATCCTTCCAGTGAGTCACCGTATTTATGGATTTAACTGGTATTGTCCAGATGTATCATCTTCGATTCAGCGTGTTAGGTACTGTGGGACTTACTCTCCGTACTCTGCATACCATAGGTTGCCATTGTGTGGTGCTGGGCCATCCCAGGGACCATTTTTATCTGTGAGTGGCATCAACAGATAACAATGGAGTTTTTGTCAGTGCAGAGTTTATATATTCAGTTTTGTTAAAATATGGAAGGCTTCAGTTTAGACTTTTCAGTATTACAAGCTAATCTGATTTGGTATTTAGGGGTTTTCAAATAGTTTCTTTTTCACAGCCATCACAGAGGATTGCACATATATATTTACCCTTGTTTGGTTATTCAGTATTATGCTAACTCTCAATAAATATTCACCAATTCTACATGGATATTTCAACTCTTTTGAGAATTAAAAGGCATAAAGCATATTCAGATTGAAATTTCAAGAAGTCTTAATTGTGGTGGAATATATGTGATATTTGATGAGGTTTTCACTTACAGAACTATGCTTTTTAAAAGATGACGCTTCACATAGCTTTGCATGTCGTTCAGACGTCCATTTTAACTGACTATGAATGATTAGTTGAAAGTTGTTTTGTTTTCTGCTTGTTGTAATTACAGTAAGATAACCTTGTGACCTTGTTACAATCCTACTAAAACAACCCAAAACAAAACACAGAAAGAATGCAGAACAGGTGTGCTTTCTTAATGATGAAAAATACAGTACAGATTTCACAAGGTTAGAGGTCAGTAAAGACATCTTTTCTTATTTGTGCATTTTCATAAAGTAATTTTAGAAAATAATTGAGGAGATAGGCTTACAAATAAAGCAGAAGACATATGAGGAGCTGTGCTTCTTGCTTCTGTGGCAGTACTAGTTGCTGGTAATGCAGTAAGGGGAGGAAGTTAATTACGGGATCATAACAGTCTACAGATGTTTAAAAGATGAAAACACTAGTCAGAGTAATTTTTTTTTTTTAGCTTATTACAAGTGGGATATGGACAGTTCTAGCCTGAATGCTGGGGAAGACCTTCTCATAGCAAGATACAAGTGAATTAACTCTTTAGATCATACTTTCCCCTGAAGTACTTAAAACACATTGTTAGCTGTATTTAATAAGGGGGAAATCTTTCATTGCTCAGAGCATGGGCTGGGTTCTGTTTCTAGCCACGCTGGTGCTTGAAGCATTTTTCTTGGGGCCATCCAATTACAGCAATCTGTTAACCTCTTTGGAGGAGAAAACTGAAACCCAAGTCCAGAGAGATGAATGAGATGGACCTGAGGGCAGACAGCTCACAGAATAGGCTTTTGATTAAAAAATTACCTCATTTTTAAGTACTGATTGGGGAATTTCAGAGAAACAGATGAGATCCTGATATAGAAAAATTCTTGCATTTCCTGCTGGAGAAGAGTGTTTGTGCAGGCTGGAAGCAGCCTAAATAGCCAGCTTTTAGAAACTCGTCCTTGCAGAAGAACGGTAATTTCACTGCATTTTTGAGGGCAGTTGCTGGTTTCCCCAACAGGTGTTCCTGATGGTTATTACATTCTGGTAGCAGCCAAGCAGAGGAGAAAAGTAATCCTCAAGGAAGAAAAGGTGCTTATTTTCAAGCAGCAAAGGCATGGTCCAGATAATTTAGAAGCTGCATTTTTAACCTTTGAAGTCCCTTCATGTAGTGCCATAGATTTGCCAAATTAGAGGAGGTGGGTACTTAAGAAGTGATGAAAAGCATTAGACACAAATTCCCCAAGTCAATTCCAAGAGAAGGTTATGGGCACCCAGCAGAGGGAAAACATGCCTCAGTGGAGTTACTGGGGTGTTTTGGGGAGTGGGCTGGACAAGCAGACAGAGGAGAGATGTTGTTTTAAAGCCCTAGCAGTTCAGTAAGCAGATGCAATGCAGAAGAGAAGCTCACTTCACGTTCTTCAGCACTCACAGGCCACTTAAGTCTAACAGATGTGTTGGCGCTCCAGCATACTACTTCATACCACATAGATCTGGTCTCAAAGGGGTCTTCCCAGTGACGAATCCTCTGGCCCGGTGTGGGCTTCTGTATCCCGCTTTTTTCCAGCTTATGGTTGGTAAGTGAGTTCCTGTATTCTGGGGATGCATGGCTGATTAAAAAAAGTTGCCTAGCTGTATCACTGTGTATTAGTGATAGACCTAATACTCAAGGTCAGCTGTGTCCTCTGAGGTCAGAGCTCATTTGGTCATAGTGTCTTACAAGACAAAGTTGCTAATTCTTCCTGAATAGAGACTGGTAAAACTGAGTTCTCCATTCATTTTTTGTTGTATTATCCAGGCCTCCTCATGCTTTCCTTTCCTTAAAGCTGGAATGGGTTTAAACTTTGCAAAACAAGTTTCTTCCGTTCTGGTGAGATTTCTTCAGATCCCATCAAGTTAAAAATTAGTCATTCCCAGAGAGGAGTGACAGCAGGTATGGGGAAGCGTTGTTACCTACGTGTTATTTCACTTGCAGATCCCCGGGTGGTGGTCCTGGCCGTTCAGCTGCTGCTGTTTGCTGTGCTGCTCGGTGTGACCTGTCTGCTGTGTCACTCTTCTGATTCTGAAGTGTGTTGTCTGACGGGCTGACAGGTTTCTTTGTACTATCATCCTGGCTTTGTACTTCTGGATAAAATTTCTTGCAAACATAGTGATTCCTTCATCTGTCTGGCTGATTGCCAATAGGTGTGAGGCTCTGGTGTTCATTGTCAAGATTTTGATAGGGGTTTTCAGGTCTGGCACCCCCCGAACTCTGTGGTACTCATCGGTGTTTGAGCCATCCTAAGAGGCAGTTTAAGTTGGTACCTTACAGAGATAAAGAGTATTCTTGTCTGTCAAAAGTTGTCACTGTCAGAACAGAAAAAAGTATTCACTCACAGGGAGGTAACAGGAATATAGAAACCGTTATTAATACTCATACCTGTAAAATGTCCATGGTGCTTTTTTTTTCCCCATTTCTTTTCTGCAGTGGAAAGGAGGGAGCTTCAGGGTTTCATCTCATTTTGTCTATTTTTGTTCATGTCTGTCCCGCTGAATCTTGTATCCTGTTAATTACATTTAAGCGTCCTTGTAGGCCTTCAGTGCCTAGAATTTTAATCTAATCTGCTGGTATCTTTACACACTATACATGTTACCAGTGTGACTTGATTCTGTGGGTAACATTTCTGAATCATCTGTGGACTTCTTTGTTTATCACTGTAGCCAGTCTACCCATCAAATTCTTGAGTACAGTCTTGACAGTTGATGTCAAAGGCTAGGTCTTTTACCCTGGAATGTAAGAAAAGGGTAACATGTAAAAATGTATATACTGTAAATTCACTGTCTCTTAACTTCTTAAAGGTATAGAGAGAGATTGCCCACTGACGTAAGAGGTGAAAGCTCCATCATGATGTTCCACCTTACACCTAGAAGGGGTGAGCCCCATGGCGTGTAAACAGAGCACATTTCAAACACTGCTTTTGTCTGTTCTTCAGAGAAAAGTCTGATCGTCAGCGTGCCAGAACGTATTCGAGCTGGCTTTAATGAGTAAGAATAACAGCAAAGATAGAACAACATAAGACTCAGAAGTCTTGTGCAGCTGAAGCTCCCTCATAGCTCTGCTTCTTCACTGCTTGCTGTTGTCTGTGCTACTTTGGCTGGGAATCACTTCTTCCTTTTCAGTACAGACCTGTGGTTAAGGAATGACTTGTCCCTTTCTTGCACTGACATTGACCTCAGCAGAATTACTCCTTTTCTGTGTCTGAGCAAATGAGAGGAGAATTAAGCCTGTAATCCTGAAAAGAAAAATTGCTGAAATTTGATCTCATGAATAAGTACTGAGTCCTAATTTCATACTATTTCTGGTGTTCAGATAGAGATAGCAATATATATTAGGGATTCAATAATAGTTTTGAAGCAGGATTGAAAGTGCAGCGTTTGCAGTTGCTCAGTTATGACCTTCACTGTGTAACTGCCCCCAGCCATGGGACCCCGGCAAGGAGACAGCACCGGCTTTGTTCATTTCCTCCTGATGTGGGCTGCTCTTGCATCCAGCACTCCGGCTTTTGCTTTCCTTTAAAACAGATCAGGAAGGTAAACTATTATTAAGAGATTGTGTGCACTGAATGGCAACATACATTCCTGTTGAATTATTGTAAAGCTGCCTTGTTTTACGACTAAACTGATGCATTTCAGGTGAAACTAGCATTTGTGCCCTAAAGCTTCTTATTAGGTAATAAGTCCATAGCAGCAGTCTTCTGACATCTCTTTGAGAAGCTGGGGTTCAGCTTCCTGAGGTGGAGCAATGTTAGCATGATTTGATAAGGTATTAATGTCTTCCATCTTAGAGAAGGTAGGGTTGAAAGAGGCAGCGTCACTTCAGTGAAGCCACGTTCAGGACTCAGACGCGTGCAGTGTTAGTGCACTGTGTTTGACATGTGGAAAGAAGGTGTTTTCACGTTAGTAATTCTGAGCTGCAAAAATGAAGTTCCTTGAGAAACAACTTCCAAATTGTGGGATAAACTTTCCACTGTCCAAAAAATAATAGTTTTAAAATAAGAAATGACGTCTTATTTATATGGCCTGCATCTGTGATTAAGGTAACTATGAATGAACTATGAAGAACCTTCTGGACTCCCTTTGGACTAATAGCAATGCTGTTCACAGCTATTACTCTTCAGTAGAGCAAGAGGATTAAAACTTAATGGCTTCAATATAAAAGAAAAAGACCACATATATTGTTATTGAAATTTAGTTTCACCAGGTTAGACTGTAACAGTGAAGTGTTTAAAAAAAAATGAAAAAGAAAGATCGAAACCCTTGTTGTTTGCCGCTTCCACTCAAACACTTTTTTGTCTCATCCTTTTTTTGTGCATCCTTCCAACACACTGAATCAAAGAACTTTGTAAACAGCCCTGTGTCCCTCACTGCAGCAGTTTCTGGTGGAACCGTCTGGTTTGGACGCTGTTTTGCATAGTTACGTTCCCTCCTGACCCGTGTTCCAGTAAGCGGGTCCCGAGGAAAGCCATGCATTGATCTGACAGGGACGTTGGAAGATCATTACTGCTGAGCAAGCCAAGGCGTTGTAAACCTGTCACATTAATGCAGCAGTGCCTGTAACAAGCTGTATTCATATGCTCTACTGGAAAGGGAAGAGTGCTTCCTCTTCAGCTGGATAAGGTGTGCAGTGAACCTGTCCTTGTGCACTCTGTTTTCTGGAGTGTAAGAACTATTACATTGCTGTCTGAATTATGTTTATTTGCCTGCCATTTGAACTTTCAAGCTGTAGTAACCAGCTAGAGATCAACAAGCCAAAGTTCACAAAGCAGAGATCCAGGGGAAAAAATTGGTAACAAATGATCTGCTAGAAAAAGACCAGCAGTGTCAGGCTGATTCCCAAAAGAATCATTTCTACGTTTCACACCAAGAAAAAGTGAATAGGGTGCTGGTGCTCCCCTCACCAGCCATTGCAAAAGCAGCTTAGTGCTGGGGACTTGTCCCTTGTAAGAAGAGCACAGCTGTCGTTTAGAAAGATGTGTAGATGGTCTCAGGCAAGACTGTTAGGCACGTGGCTCTACTCACAAAGTAATTTAGCTGGTAAAAGACCCACCCACTTGTTTTTACTAAGCTGTTCATGGTGTAGGAAAGAATGTGTTGGATTTTTTTAATTCAGCTTTTATGAAAAAAGAGCAAATTAAACAGCAGGTATGAAGAGTTGCAATTTTAAAATCTCACACCAAATCATTCAGCCTTCATCCCTGCCAGAATTTATCTAGAAACAGAGGGGGTGATTTGTCTTGAGGTGGGACTTGGCCTGAGGATTTCAGTAAGAGTAGGTGACACAGAAAAGTATGTTTCAAAAGAACTATTAAAATGTGCTCGTATCTGAAAAAAAGGTAATGAAGTTGGTGGTAACCTGCTCAGAGCATATTTCAGCATGTTATTTTTGCTTAGTATAAATGTGGCATGGTGGGTTTTTTTAAAAGCATAATTCTGTGTGTGTTTCCAAAGGGCAGCATCAGGAAGATGGGCAGCAGCAGGGGTTTGAGTGGATCCTGTGGCGATAGGAATGGTGGAAATGGTTGCTCAGTGCTGGATGAAAGCCTTTTTATTTGCAAGCTGACTGGCAGCTACTATTAAACACTTGATCCCCCATCCTTTAAATTAGCCAGTGGAACAATGCCATTGGCAGGTTGCCCAGGTAAAATGGCATTGCAGTACCTAGGGAAACTTCTCTGGGAAAAATTATGATTGTTCAGCTTAATCCCCCATTTTCAGATGCAGAATTATCAATGAGGCTTAGAGGATTTAACCCTAAAATCACAAGGAGAAACTCTAACCCTGTATCTACAAAGAAATTGTGACACTCTTTGCTTCCCCCACTCCATCACATCCCAGGTAGTCTTAACCATCTTGTTTGGCCATTCATTTGTTTGCTTCTACTCGTCTATGGACAAAGGAATTGTACGTAGATTTTTATACATAAATCCTGATTGGGGCTACCTGTTTCTGGATTTATCAGATTTAGCCCATTGTGGACAGCGTAGCTGAGCCATTGAGAATGCCGAATGACTATTACTCAGCTGAGAAAATTTCATAGTAGGTCACTTTTGCTGCCACCACAGTAAAAAATTGTGAAACCTGGGAATTTGTTCAACACAGAAAATAATTAGAAGCTGCAAGGCAACCAGCAGGACTCAGATTCCTTAGCAATTTTGGGAGCAGCAAGAGGATAAAGAGTAGATATATTAACCCATGGTGTCCTACTGGAAGCCTAACATCTTGCCTAACCTGATGGTATAAAAGTTAGCAGCATTCGTTTGATTCAGTCCCCCCAGTTGCCAAAAAAAAAACCCAAAAAGGGTAAAAGAGGTAGTTGAGCTCTTGGAAACAAGTAATGATTTGTAGCCCTGCAGATGCTCAATGTAAGATCAGTTGTTATTATAAGAGTACAGGGGTTTGGTATTAAACTCTGCCAAAAATATATTGGATCGTTTATATATAGATAAATAGATATTTAAAAAAATAGAGCTTGTGAGCATCTGTCTTCTACATATTGTTGCAATGAAATGTGAACCACTTGTTCCCGGGTCTTAAGCTGGACATCTGCGTGAATTGCAGTGCTACTGTAAATATTTCTCAACACAGACAGGTAGATGGTATCGGAAAAACCAGAACAAATTCCTAAGTTGCCAATATTGTCACAAAGTCTCCCTGCAGAATGAAGTTGTTTGACAAAGTGTTTCCCTGGTGATTTGGCTGCAGATGAAAATGTCTTCAGCAATAAAATTCCGTGCTCGGGTCTTAGCTCTCTGTGCTCATCAATCAGCAAATGACATATCAAGGATCTTTTTTGCTGGATTAGTTAATATGGTGGGGAAAATATGTGAGACATTGATACTCCTTTGAATTTCTATACATAGGGGTTTTTTTCCCACTCTTAAATACACATTTTTTAAAAAAAATCTATATTTTGTTGCCTACAGCTTCCTTTAGTAATCAATAGTGCCGCAATAGGACTAATGTAAAACTATTTTTTATGTACACAGATTTTCTTGCCTGGAGGTAATGCCTACTCTCAGAAAATCACTGTCATTCATAGGAAAAGGAGAGCTGGGGAGAGGTTGAACGAAAGACATAGGTTTGGTGACAGCATTTCTACTCTTAGTGCACTGTCCTTTGTGGCTTAATATATTAATGTTTTGCCAATAAATGGCATTGTGTAGAATTTTTGTGGCTCTATGTGTTGTAAATGCAGTTTTACTGGGGATAATCATGTTCCGTATCTGCTGATACTTTCGTAAGCTATCTTTAATGGCTTTAGAAAGTTCAGTTACATGGCTGCAAAGAAATAAATCACTTTATAGTTTAATTACCTCTAATATAACAGCAGCAAATATCTTCTGGGAAACTGCCTTCTGTGTTACTAAATGACTGTCAATGATGAAGCTGCTTTTCTTAAAGGATGCTCTATTAAGAAGATCGTTTCACAGTGTTTTATGCTACATCTGTTGCTGCCACTACTAAATTTTATAAAGGAATTTAAAATATGACAGATGTCAGTAATAACTTTTATTTCATGCCTACTTTTTGAGGAAAAAAATGGAATTTATCGCAATTCACATAAAGATTTATATGAAATGTTTCATATGAAATCCTTTTTAAATACTTTTAAAATATTTTTTGAACTATGATATGGGATGCAGGGAAATACCTTAAAACATTATAGCAGATCCCCTCTGTGTAGTGTGTGTCCATCTGCTGAGGAAAATACTAAGAAGAGTCATTCATTTTCCTACTTAAATGTTTCAAAACAGTCTTATTCAGATCCAACCACCTGAGAGGCAAAAAGGGAGCACAGATGGAAAGATGAGTATCCTATATAAAAAAAAAAGAAGTGATAAAATTATGAGAAACAGGGAAAAGAAGGAAGAAAGCATAAAAGTGGTACAGGAGGAAGACTAGTAAGAAGGCAAAGGCTGACGAGCTGGAAAGGGAAGAGAAATGGGAAGAGCCAAGGTTCTCGACAGGGAAGATAAATGAGGATAATCAGCTGATTAGGCAAAGGGAAGAAGTAGGGAGGAAGTGCAGCAATAGCAGAAAAATGGAGAATTTAGTAAAAGCAGAAATGAAGGACACTGAATAATCAAAGGATAGGATATAAAACGATATTGGCTGCCTTTTCCTCCTATTACCAGTCAGTATTTGGGAGAGAGGGATGATGGACAAATGTCAAAGGCACAACCAACTTGTATTTTCTTGCTTGTCCTCTTCTTAGGACTCTGGGTTTCCTTTGTGTGATTTTGGTTCACCATGTTTACTCCGGGTAGACCACGCTTCCTTTAATACCACTGCATTGCTAAACTCTGTGACTATTTTGAATTATTTGAATCGTATTATTTTGGGATCGTAGCTTGAACTAACAGGCTTTAAAATGATTTGAGCAATTTTGGATCGTTTCTTTTCCTCGTGCTTCTAGAAGAGTGCAAGTTTCAGTACATCTCCTCCCCTCTTAATACAGTAACCAGCAAACACTCTGACTTGATTGCTCAAGCACATAAGGGGTGCGGAGTCTTCAGTGTGCTGAGTACAGTGGTGGGTAATCTCAAGCATCTCTCTGTCCATAAGGTGGTGGGGTGGCTCCAGAAGAGGTACACAGCTTCCAGGATCTTAGGTGCTGACCGAGGTGCACCAGTGTGTGCAGGGATGCTAAACGCTTGGCCGTGCTGTGGCCCACCCTTTCATTTGCCGGCTAGCAAAGGTTAGCCAGCATGGGAGGATAAAAGAGCAAGGCTTTTTGAGTGGTAAACCCCAGGTACATTTTTGTTCTCCAGAAGAGAGTGGATCAGGGAGTGCGCCCTGCCCTTTTCTTTGGGCAATTTCCTTACAGCAGTGGTCAGGCATTGTTAACACTTTACAGGGTAATGGGTAGGTTGTTAACTAATGGCTGTTTTCAGCCTCTAACTTGTAGGCTATAACAATAAGAATACATTCTATTTCAAAGGGTGTTTTTTTAAAGAAAAAAATGATCTTTTTTTTTGCTGAATTCAGGAGGTGGGAGTTAGGCAGCACTTAATGTATTGAATGTAGTGAGAGAAAATTTGAGCATAAGGTACAGAGACATGTAGGTTGGGTTTGGATGAACACATTTGTGTGTGGAAAATTATATACTGCCTCAACGAAAATGACTTTTTCCTTCTGAAAGAAAATGTTGTTTTCTCCCATGTATTGAGAGAAGTTACAGATCTCCCATTGTAGCATATGTAGTTTTTATCCCCATACACGTAAACAGCAGTACTATTAAACTAGATTTTGCAAAAAATTATGGAAAACTCCTTCAAAAAAGTGTCTTTCTTCCTTCTAACTGTTTTTATTTTATGTGCTGATTATTTTATCTTGTGGCTGTGAACCCTTGGCCTGTTGTTCATTGTTCTGGCAGAATTAAAAATACACCACACGTGTATTCCCCTCCTTACTAAAAATAATTTCCAAATTAAAAAAAATATATATACAGAAAGGCTGTGAGAATATCTCATCTAAAGTTGCCAGTACTGAAATAATATTTCAAGAATATTGTAAAAAATCAGAAAGAACAGAATCAAGTTAAATGAAATTGTGTTGTTTCTCCCAGGCCAGGATTAATGTAAATACAGAGTGGGTGTAATGTGAGGAATAATAACATATAGTCACAGCCTAATTAAACAAAATAGCAAGTAAGGAAGATGTAGCCTGGAAAAAATCTAGATCAAAGGAAAGCCTGCTATTTTGTCCTTGCCTCACTGTTTTTATTTTGGCTATCTACAGCTGATCTTCAATGCCTTTACTTAGCAGAGACAGCTTTTAAAATGGAAGGCTGCTTACAAGAAACAGGATTTTTAAGAGAAGGTCCTCAGTCTGCCTCCAGTCTACTTAGAAATACTCACACAACATGCTCTGTGTTTGATTCTGATTTTGGCTCTTTTACCTAGTCCAGAGTGGGACCGTATTTGGGGCAGCCGTGGGTTTGCGACACGGGGCAGTGGAACTAGTGCGTCAAAGATGTGGGGACATCAGCAGGGAGTAAAACTCGTTTTTAGAAATGTTGCACGGGGAAAAGAGGCGATTCTTAAAACGGCTTAGATGAATGAGTGCAGAGCGAGCCCCCGGTCGGATGGTGCTGTTTGCAGGATGATGGGCGTTGCCATAGTGACTGAGAGAGGGAGGAACAGAGCACTTTTGAAGAGAATATCAGCTGGGGCTTCAGTAATGCTAACTTAGCAAGTGACGTCTGCCAGAGAGCCCCGCTGGGAGACGGGCAGTAATGTGGTATGAGTGCATGAGGGCACCGAGGCTGCCCGGCGTCTGCTAGCGAGCGAGCAGCTGAAGTCATGGCTTGGATGGATGGGGGCGTAGCAGAAATAAACTCACCTTTTGTACACGTATGCAGGTTATTCCCAAGTTATCTATTGGCACATTTCCTGACAGGGTAATTGCTTCTGCTTCCTCTCCCGTTCCTGAAAATATTTGCTTTAATTCTAACAGTGACTGCTATGGAGAGAATTCCCCGGTACTCTGTGCCTTGGGAGCACCACTCTTGTGTCCCAGAGGCTGCACAGGCTCTCCCATGCTGGCTGACTAGTTCTCTTGGCAAATCAAAAAAACTATGAAGAGTAGCCGTGGGCTGACCTTTTCCTTGTGCTTTGGCAGTAGTTTTGTGCTCTCTGTAGGTTTTTTTCTCCTGATTCAGGGAAAATGCAGTTGACATCTGTGGTTGGTTTGTGTTAGGGGAACAGATTAGGAAGATGAGTTACCTGCACAAGTCTCTTCACTAGGGTCCTGCATCTGTGCTGTTAGGACATAACATGGATCTTCAAAGCCAGATGCTGAGTGATACTTGTAGGCAGCTCACTGAACCTACCACTTATCCCTGGAGACCAGGGACCCACCCACTCTCGTCATGGAACTGCAAATTTTTTCAAAAAGTATGAGGCCAACTGTTGTGTTTGGAGCCAGGTGACTTCTCTCTTCAAGCAGATAGTTTGAGCTGTATTGTATCTACACTTCACAGTAAGTCACTACCCAGGATTTGCACTAGAAAACTCATTTTTGCTTAAATAAGAATTATTGTCTTTTACTAAATACATGATGCCCATCAAGTGGGTACAGTACTAAAGATGTCGAGTGAATGAATCATGGGCAGGAAGAAGAGTCAGGACAGAGTTTGTCTCCGTAGCATGGAATTAGAATCTGGACAAGGCTAAGAACTACTCAAGATCAAGATATATGACCACTCTGATACAAAGTAAATAGCGTTTTTAAAATTAATGTCCTTGGTATTGGTTATGTTAATACTTCTCTTTTGCAACATTTATTTTTTCATTAACGGGGCTAATGTGACCAAAAGATGGATGTGGAGAAGTGACAAGCACCATGTATGTTTAAACGGGGAAGGGTCTGCTGCAGTCTGTGCTCATGCTGAACGTGCTTAGTCTTGAATTAAGGGTACTGAAAAACATAGACTAAGGAGAACTTGCACAGCGTTTAGGGGATATGCTCCTAACGTCAGTCAAGGACCCCCCACGTTGTTCTGTTCTCCTTGAATTCACATGGTCTGAACGCTTCCTTCATTCACTCCATGCTCCCTTTGTTCACCAAAGTGAGAGTTGCCTGTGTGTTTCTTGCAATATACTGGTGTCATCCTCTTTTTCCCATGCCAAGGTCAGCTGCTTTTCCATACGTGAAGCTTTGCGTCTCTTTTTATCCCTCTTTTGTCCTCATAGCTCTTCCTTCCTTTCTTGCATCCTTTCCCTAGCTATTACTTTCTTCCCATCCCTAAGGCAATTTGTTCTGGGTGTCAGCATTTCTAAACTGTACTGGGAGCAAGTGCTGCAAGGATATGGGAGGAAAGGGGGATCCTTAACACTGGTGAAGAAGATGGCAGCCATCCACTGGCTCTTTGATCTACAGGCCATTACTCACAGATTTGGATGGCTGAAACAGCTGAATCTGCTAACTAACTGCAAGAGGTCACAAACCCTATGTGTATATATACCTTTCCCCTTTCATTTTCTTGTTTTCACCAAATCAATATGACACTGCCCATTGCCTAGAACATTGCCTGAAATGTTGGAATTCATCAGATAATCCAGCATCCTGAAATTATCTTGTTACAGACAAACACATGGAGAAATGCCACTCTGCTAACAGTCATAACATCCAGGGATGAAAACTACCCCAGTGTATGCTCAGGTCATCAGTCCCTCAGCACAGCTGTTTTTTTGAGGCTACGCTGAATATCTGCCAGTTTTCTTACAAAGCTGTTCTACAGACTGATCTAATACTTCCTTGGTGGGAGATACTGGCTGACCCTTATTCTGTGGGTCTCCCATTGTGCTGGTTCCTCACCACTCTTTGTGTCAGCTTTGTATGGGCTTGTGAGGTTTGAGTGACGACAGCGTTTTTTCCACAACATGTATGCATGTCCCTCTGTGTAGTTGCACCTTCCAATTTATACCATCTGATTTGTTCGGGTTTTTTTTAATTACAGAAATGGATTGATCTATTTTCTTTTCTTTACCTTTTTCCTCTGGCTAGGGTTTCCCATGCCTGCATCACATTAAATCTGGTAACTAAACAGCTGTGTAGTCATGTTAACTTGCTGTCCTGACAGAAGGCATGTACCCCGAAATGAAACATTTTCTAGAGCAGTGTAACTACAGTGCTGGAAAGTGGTCTGAGCAAGCTATACTGTGAGCACTAGACCAGGTGAAGTCAGTGTACCTTTGGCTTTGATTACTGGGTTTTGATTAAGTTTATTTTGAATTTGCAGTGTGGTTTTGTTGGGGTTTAAGGGGGTTTTTGTTCATTTGGGGTTTTTTTTATGAAGGGATATATCTGGGTTTTGTTAGGCAGGAAACTAATAAAAAAGAAAAGGGAAAGTTTCTTGAATAGAAAGAAATATGAGTGGGTTTGGATTTTGTTTCTTTTGATTTTCAGTGTAAAGTATCTCAAAACCACTTTAGTTGGGAAGTTGACATAGAGGATAAGAAAACACTTGAGTATAGTAGTGGTTAACTTTTGAATTAAGTATTTTTCATTAATTAAAAAAATGTGACATATATTTTGGTTTGGAGTTTAATCTTGATCCAGTTTACTTGCTGTGATAAAAGCTGCAGTTCACTGAAGCCCCGAAGAGATTCATAGAGAGCAGTTGTTCGCCATAGTATCATTTCTCAGAGATAAATTATGCAGCAGTAAAGACAAGTTCATAAACTTTATTGTATTGCTTTAGTAGCAGTGCTTTAGGTACTACCGGGAAACCAAATTCAGCACTAAGGCATTCCCCAAGGTTTATTAAACTGTCTTAGAAGCTGCCAGTGTATTTTTTTTTTCTTTTTAGGATATTTTTCTAAGCTTAGTAGTGGGAGGAAGAGGATGGTCTTTTTTTCTTCATCTTTGGTTAATCTTTCTGACTTCCTACTTACACTAGCATGTAAAAGAATCATAAGAAAAAAAATATACTCTTTATACTTGATTGACTCAAACACATGTAGCTTTTTATAGGCTTGCCATTTTTCTTCAATAGCATGCATCTTTGTCATAGTTTAAAAATTATCTAGAAATAGTACAGTTACAGTTCTTCTTAAAATTATGTGCCGCTATGAGCAATATGTACTATCCACATTTTCCATATGTTGAGACAATGTTCAAGTTTTATGTGTATAGTAAAAAAATTATCAGTGATAAACAGTCAGTTGAGTAGAACTGTATCTTAATTGAATACTGAAAAAATCAGGATCAAAGTACTTTGTATTCAAAAGAATTTCAGGACAAAATGTTTTTTGGGCCCTTATGTGGTAACCCTGAAATAGGTCTTTCTGGGCTTTGCAAACTGTATTAGTATGCAATATTGGCACCAGAGGATTTGTGGCTGTTTGCCTCTAATTGATACATTTTTTCTTAAGAATTTCAGAAGTTCTTTAAGCAGCTATCATTTTCGCTGTTTATCTCTGGGTTTCATTTTAGGACAAATGTAGGAATGTTGAACTGTTGCTGTCCTAGCTGATGTTGCAGTCTCTTTGGAGACATAATTCAAACTGCAAGTTACAAGACTGAAAGACTTAAAGATAAGAGGAAGAGTTTATGTCTTCACTGCCCATGCAGGTATATCTTTTACAGCATAATAGCTGTTCTCCTGTAAAATCCAAGCCACAGATTTTTTTTTTTTTACCACAACATCTCTGGGTGAATTGAGTCCTAGGGAACTGCCTAGCTACATCATGGTAAATACAGCATTGTCACCATGAAGGTGTTACGGAGAGGGAGCAAACAAAAGCTACTTCTCTTGCAGTAAAAATCTCATTTTGACAGTAAAGCATAGCCAGGCAGAGAGCTGATACCTAGCCTTTGAGTCATATTTTAACTCCCACTGCCTTAGCTAAGACCTAACAGATGACCATCAAGAAATCAAGTGCGATCTCAGGAATGCAAGCACAGTTGTTGCGAAAGGGACCAGATATTCCCCCCTATATTGGAGCAGCTGTGTGGATCTCAAACCTCATGAATCCCCTTTCTTCTGAGTCCTGTTTTCTACAGCATGTGCTAATCAAGTGGGTAAGCTGTCAGGAAACACCCCTAGAAAGCAGCCTGTCCACAGTGCACTTGTTCAACTGCGGATGCATCTATTCTGTATCTGAACATGTGCTCTGAAAACATCTGTTGGTCAGCTTAGAGCACTGAGCAGTGAGCTGATGGTAGGTGGGTGCTTCAGTGAAAATACAGCACTGTCTCACCGATGGGTGCTGGAAAATGTGTTACCTGAGATGAGACCAAAGGAAGCAAGCCATCTTCTCTGTATGTCCTCACTTTGGCACCAAGCAGCTTTCTGATTTTCGGGGACTCGAGTGTTTTATCCACATGAGCCCCTCTGCTGATGCTGCTCATTTTGTTTGTCAGTGAATAGGAGAAAGCAGCTGAAAACACAGCGCCAAATTCTCCAGGGCCTGAGTATCTGCATACGACTGTTGTGTCTATGCAAAGTTGCTATTTATAAGGGCTCTGGGGTGGTGAAGAAATGAGGCATCCTGTGTGAGGGAGAAGATGGTTTAGGCCTTAAAGAGGGATTGATTTGTGGTTATTATTGCTGCCTTTGATCTGCCAACAGGGATCTGAAACTAATCCACCAGAGCAGCACAAGTCTGATGTATAGTGCCAGATGGAGATGCCAGAATAGGTTACTCCTGCTGTCTTTGACACTGCATTATCATGAAGTGGTAAAACAGGTAGTACAAAGCAAAGCAGGCAAGGGTTAGGAGCGTGTGCGCTGCAGGAATGCTGCTGGCTGTGTGAAGTGACTGCGAGTTGTTAAAGCCACTGCAGGATCAATTAGCCATTCGCAGCATTATCCTAACCTGATGAGAGGCTGAGGGACCCAACCACACAGAGAAGTTGGTTGGCATACAGAACTGAACATCACTGGGTACTTCCATGCTAAATTGAGGGAGCAGAAGATGCAGGCTCCCTGTATTTCAAAAGTAATCCCATAAGCACAAATGGCCATAAAAGTGAAAAACAGTGTTTTGTATAAGGACTTTTATTCACTGTGAGTTCATACCCCACCTATGAAGTGTATAAAAAATGAATCTCATTTAAAAATGTTGTGCTGGAAGCAGGGAATATGGTCTAGCTGCTGAGGTATTGGTGGGATTTTACCACTTTGGGTTTCATTTTGTTTAGAAATTGGAGCAATTTGGGGCTTAGTACGGCTATTAGTTCTCTATAGAGCTCATGATGATGTGAGTCAGCAAGCTCACTGCATAAGGAGAGCTTTGTATAGATGTTGGATCAATTGGCAGTGAGTTGTCAATAAATGTATCTCCTAGACACTGTGCAATTGACAGGCTAATGAAGTGCTTTCTTGGTGACAGAGAGCTGTTGACAAATCTTTTGCCACTATGCTTTTTGCACTCCTGCATTTCTCATAAATGCGCTCCGTGCCGCAGGCTTGGGGAGTACTGGGACAGTTTCACAACTAAGCGGGGTGCCTGTTTGCTACCTTGCATGCATAGGCTGGGATTTGGCAAAGATGTTAGTAGCCTGTGTCTTGAGGAACCAGAAAGTAAGGACAGTAGTCCAAGGGCCATGTTTGCCGTCCTGGCAATGTGTTTTCCAACATGTTTCTAAGACGACACAGAGCAGATGTCCTGCAGTTTATCCTCCAAGATTGCATCTTGGGGTTTGGCTCCCCGTTGTTGCACTCTTTCTGCCTTCGTTGCAAGTGGTTTCAACTCCATGTTTCTTTTCCTCATGCCCAGAAGCAGGTGGAACCATTAGTTTATTTTGCATCACTCTTGGAGGCTCCTGTGGGTGCCTTTTGCAAATGTCTGATGATGGAGTAAACTAGTTCCTGTCCTTTTATGTAGAAGTTCCGTATTTGTTCCTCTAACTCATAAGCATACGCAAGCACCAATGATTTAGGATGAGTGCTGCCTACCTATGGCAAAAAGATGTTCAGCAAAACCAGATCATATTGGTATGCAGAATCCCACCTTCCTTGTAAGAGAAACTATTTTGGTTAATGCATGCATTAAGAAGTTTACAGAGTGACTCATTAGCCCTAGCTATTGCTAGCACTTGATGAGAAGACATAATTTTCACTCCAGTGTTCACAGCCAGCCTGTGTTGTTCATACGTTGCTGTACAGTTTGGAGCTGTAAGCTGTAATGCAAGTGCAGTTTGCCTGTTTGCTTGCATGGATAATAATGGCCATGTGTAGAAGATTTAAATAACAAAAACCGTGCTATTTGATTGACATTGTAAAGCCATGTTTGTTTTTGCAGTTTCCAAGATATGCCTCAGTTGCTAACACTAATTGCAACAGAAATTATTACTACCTCTGTTGTAATTCTTAAGTAATCTAGAGGGTTTTGCACTTCCCAAGTCACTCTGTTCAGGAGAGAGTTAAAATAAGAAATGTAGGTGATTTCCAAGAAGACTGTGATGAGACCTGCCTCACGGGATAGCCCATGCTGCACGGTGTGCACTAGTGGATTTTCAGTTCTCAGGAATAGATTGTTTGACATTAAAGGCCAAAGGCTGCATCCACTGAAATCAGAAGCAAAACTTGTATTGATTTTGTTGAAATCAAAATGAGGCTGGCACTGTGTTACCATTTCATCTTGACGGGCATCAGGGAAGAAGGTGGCCTTTCAAAAGGCTCTATGTTCTTCACGCTGTGGGTCTTGAAATACACTGAAAGCAACTTGGGAAGTTGTACGGATTGGACGACACCAGAACTTACTGATGTCAGTGTAACTGTTGTTTTCCAAAGGGGTGGTCAGCTTCTTGCTTTACAAGAGGGAAGGAAGCCAATGCAAAAATCTGCAATGGGGCAGGGACGAGGATTCACACAGCAAGTGAGACTTGTAGTGTCACCCACCTTATCCAGAGCTATGGAACACAATTCTAGCAGAAACACTGCTGTCAGGAAAACATGAATATAACACAGTTTGTTTCTGGTAGACAAAAGGAAGCTCAACCCTTCGCTCAAGGTGTCAATGGCATGGAAAAATATGTGGTTTTCCTGTTGTGTCAGAATGACCTCCAACCATAGGCAAGTTTATTTACAGAACAGACCTTTAAGAAAGGACAAGCTAAAAAAGAAATGGTAAATATTCAAACAAATGTTAGTGTCTTGTGTTACCTCAGGAGCTGGTTCAGTTTGCTGATTGCTTAGTTTCATTGTGGTCTGAGTAATGAAGAGCTGACTAGTGAGCCTAGTTTGATGTAATTCCCTGAGTACTCTTGAAGCATAACAAACCCAGAAAGACTGTAATGAAAAATAATAGAAAGGTAGCTGGGGGCTTAACTTATGATCTGTGCTCATTACAGTAAGCGACATTTTCATTGCAGTGTTACCATAAAGATTATTGGCTGCCACATAACATAGGTCCCTCCTGAAAATATTCTGGAACAGCTTTGTTGGCACAGTAAAAGCCATGGAAAAACGCCAAAGATTTGCTTAAAAATCAGTAATTGTTTGCCAAATATTAATGGTGTGATGCTTTGTTCAAAACTGGCTGGAAAATGGGGTGACCAGTCTGTATCATTTTATTACATGGTATCTGTGTGACCATCTTTGGTCTTCCGCAATAGATGTATACAACTGGAAAACCATTGTGTTGATATTTTTTGCTTCTGTAATGAAGTACTTGATCTCTGGCTTTCAAAATTCCAGCATTTTAACATGAATGGTGACAATGATTTTGAAATTGGCTTTGAATCTCCTTACTCCTTTGTGTGTATGTGGACCTGTCTGAGCACAACTCATCAGAGCATCTGGAAGATTGACATCATTGGCATGTTTGTGCCAGTGTTGGCCAGGGAGGAGTTGAAAGGGCTGTGTTTGGGAACTGGAAAGAGATTTCATGAGGAAGACGGCAAAATTCAATATTTGCATTGACCTGTTGTGCATGTTCAAAAATTCAATCTGAGAAGGCTCAAACAGCCTTTCTGGAAAGTATATACAAAATGTGTCAAACAAAGCTGACTCAGGTGACTAGGTGAAACTGGATTGTCTGTGAAGTGTAGCACTTCAGATGTGGTCCTTTGTGTCAAAAAGGTGAAGTGAGTTTCCTCATTTCTTCACCTTTTTCCTGGTAGTGCTTTTGTGCAGCTAAATCCAGTGGGCTGGAGGAGCCAGCGGATTTCTCCACTGATGGCAGTGACCAGCTGCTCCATATCCCTGTTCCTTTGTCCTGCCAGTAGCAAGGCTAACCGCAAATTCAGAACATGTGTGTACACATGGCCAGCCATGAACAGATTAGCATGATGGGAGGACAAGTGGCCACATAAATGCAGAGAGGACAAACAACAGCCAGACTGCATTTCTAGGCATCATTGCTCAGGGAAAACCCTGTGTCAGGGATCTCTCTGGTACCTGGCTCCCAAATCTTGGATATTTCAAGTATCAGGTCCCCAGACCCAGTCTTACCAGCCTGCAGCCCCTCAGCCTCAATGGGAGCTGATCCCAGGCCCTTGGTCTCTCCAGTGTTGAGGACTCAGTCCATCCTAGCTTGAACTTTGCTGATGGGTCACACATGCGTGTTGTCAGAACAGAGAGCACACTCACACAGAAAACAGTTATAAAGAGGTTTTAGGTAGAGCACACCTCCACTTGGAGGTGATTTGGTGCAGTTTAACCAAACAAGCGTGCTGGCCAGCCTCCTGCTTGCATATGACTGGCCTCATTTATTCCCCACTTGATCCTCTCTCCGTTTTCCTGCGCTTGTTCTCTGCCATCCATCTTGATCCCTCCTTTCCGCTCTCTTGGTCCTTCCCCTAAACATCTCATAAGTCCTGTATAATCCTTAAATACTCTTGCTCAATCCCAAGACTCCCCCTAAGCATCCCACAGTAAATCCTGTGCCCCCTTTACACAGTGGTCCCCAGAGCCTGCACAGCCTTCCAGAAAGAGTGTGTTGAGTCACCCAAGTGGGTTGTGCAGCAGGACCGGGGCTTAGTCCTTGACCTTTGAGGGTCTCGGGAGCGGTGATTCAGGAGGGTTAGGTTGGTTGAGTTCCCCACCATGTCACTGTGTCCCTCGTCACTGGTCTTTGTGTCTAGTTTGAGGAGCCATTAGGCAGCCAGCCCTGCAGCCAGTAGGGATGATGAAGGTAGACAGACACCCTGGCAGAGGCATGTGAGCCAGCCCAGCAGAGCAGGGCAGCTATATAAACCCTGTGTATGGAGAACTGCAGTCCCCTGAATGTTCTCCCTGCTACTGCCAGTGAAGTCAGTCATCCTCACTGTGCAGCAGACCAGGCTCAGATTAACTCAGACACTTCAGTTTTGCTCAAAAAAAGAGACTCTGCGTATCAGTATTTTCCCAGAGTCTCTTCTATACATTTTATTGGTACACTTTGTCTCGTTACTGGAAAAGAAATACATACCTGCCAGAGGTAGAATAACTTAAAGAAAGTTCCTTGGCTTGCACTTAGCTATTTTTACCTTCTGTTTTCCTTTTTTTAAATGTTAATTAGGTGCACAGCAAAATGCATGTAGTAAATCAATAATAAAGATTATGTAAGGGGATTTATCTGAGCAGCAAGCCCCTTAGTGTAGCATTCAAAAAGGAAAATGAGCACTGGTTTGCTTAAACCCAAAGGACTCCATGTGCACAACAACATTAAAATAACATAAGAATGAAGAATCCGTTCGGCTGGCTCCAGGAGTCTGTCTGTGCTGTGTGCCAGTATGTTTCCTGCACCATGTTCACTGCCTGTCCAGGGTTAGTTTGAGAGCAGGCAGGTGGCCCTGAATATGGTCCCAGCAACGTGGTTTGGTGAAATGGAACAAACTGTTGATTTATCTACTGCATGCTCACGGAATTACAAATACATAAAGACAAAGGTTGTGATGATACAAGTGACTCCAGTGAACATAACACACTTCTTTCTCACTTGAGTAGTCTTATTCCTTCTTGCTGGTGCATTTTTCTCTGCAGCCACCTGTGCTGGCTTCTGCCAAAGAAGCTGAGCCTGCTCATGCAGATTCTGCGGCTCTTAATTCCTTTTGATTCATTAGGTGGAAGATGTCATTTGTCCTGGTGGATACCTCAGCCCTCAGGGTTTACAGCTGATACCTCTGTCTGGCACTAAATTGTTTTTTCTGGTCATACATAAGTGGGGAAGCACCATTTGACCTGTGAAAAGAAAACAAGGGGAAAAGTATTCCACTGCAATCTGTGGGAATTCTCAGCTGTGAGGACTTTAGGTTCTGACCTATGAAGTTTCTCTGTGCCTGGCGTGGATCCAGGGACTGGTCTGCACATGTAGGCTGAACCAGTCAGCAGTCCATTTGAAATGGAGCATGAGAAGGGAGATCAGCCCTCCTGGATGCACTTGAAGATGCGAGTCCCGGGTGAGAAATACTTCATGATTGACATAGTCTGATAGGACTATCCAGGTGCAGAAACGAATTTTTCTTTCCCTGGTCCTCTCAGTCTGCTGTCTCATTATACCAGGCTAGCTGGTGGTTGTTTTATCAGCATAATAGATTCTCTAGATGAAATCTTAATTCATGTTTGCCTCTGTTTTTAAAGAAATAAGCATAAGCAGATCCTCTCCTTCCCATCTTCATGACAGTTCCGTGGAGGTCCTCCTTGTGTGTGTCTCTGGCTTTGTAGCACAGCTGAGAGTTTCAGTGCTGGGCTCCCTAGTTATTAGATAGGTCTGACTTTCAGAAAACAGATGCTGGTGTTCCATGTGCTTTCAAAACCTCTCTGCCAAAAGTCACATTTCTTGCAAGTTCTTTCAAGTTGGGTATGCAAAGTCATTAGCCAGTTTTGCAAATCCTTTTCCTTTACAAAAGACTCTTTTTTTTCTAGGTTTCTATGAGCTTCCAGCTGTGCTCCCCTAACAAGCCTCACATTTAAAGTACTTGCTTCAAAAGGCTGCTAGCCTCAGAGAATATAAGGAGAAGGCTTTCTTTTATTACTGTATATTAATTAAAGAAATGCCTAACACCTACTTGGAATTCCTTTCTGGAAAAAGAAAATTAGTTCTCCTTAACGTGCAAGATGGTGAGTTCAAAGAAGCAGGGGTTAAATTAACCAGTTTAAGGGCTGACGTGTCTGGCAGAATTAAAATTATCCAGCAATTGCCAGCCTTATAGGAGAGCAGGTGTTTGTAAATCATAGTTACCTTGGCTCAAATCTTCCCACATAGACACATCTCCACCGAGATGTCTCCTTACACGTCCGGCTGGACTGTATTCCCTTTACAACTGCTGCGTTTGGGCTGCTGAGTCGTCACAGCAGGACTGATGATGCTATTGTGAGGAGCATCACAGGGAGCTCCTGAGCTCAGGCCAGAGGTCCATCTGGTCAGGATCCATCTGACAGTAACCTGCAGGGAAAGAAGGTGGGAAACATGGCACGTAGAGGCTGAGTCTTTCTCTTCTTCAGATATATGACATAGCAAATGCAAACAGGAGAGACTGGAGTTGAGGGATCCGGCAGAAGGGAGCCCTGTGAGGAAATGAATGGTGAAGTGGCTGGTAGGAGGCACATGGGATGGGTGGGCTTATTTTGCCGGATGCACATTCAACACAGTTGCTGAGATGGTGAGCTCCAGGACAATTTTGGCAGAATACTTTTTTTTGCTTATTGAGATTGGAGTGGTTTTAGGCAGGAATTCGCAGTAAGTCAACGTTGGACTGTATGACTCAGCAGAGTCTGTAATGTAAGGTAGCTAACACCTTGTGAGAGCGTGCCAAGTGGGAACAGAGGGGAGCGGTTGCTTTGGGCAGACTTCATCTATTATTTTAAAATATCTAAATGTGAGTGTCTGTGTGTCAGCTAGCTGCCTACTGTCCACTGCAGTTGCTGAAAATCTATAACAGAGTATAGCAACTAAGCATCTCGCAGCAGACACTTGTACTTGGTCACCCAAAAAGCTCTCTACTCCACTGGCTTCATTAGCCAGATCTCCACTGACTGCAACACAGTCTTGGATATCCAGCTCTCCACCTGTACTGAATCCTCTCCTTCTTACCTAATTTGGGATCCAATAAATGAAACTAGCTACAAAAAAACAGCTAATCCAAGATGGGAAGACGTGATCAGTTCCCCTGCAGAGTGCTTCTGGGGGTGAAGACCCCAGAAAGCACTCGAGGGGAGTAGGGATTTCTGGTCTCTTTGAAAAGCAAAGTGCGGGACTTGGGGAGATTAGGGAGGGTGATGCCAGGGCAAACTCTGCAGGAGCTTTGGGTTATGAAGGTTATTGGGGCAGGTGGAGGGAACAGGAAGATATCACAGGTTGTTACACTTCACAGTGTCTTGGGACTGGGCTCTAGGGTGTGGAGATTTGGGGCAGTCTGAAGTATTAGGCATCCCAGAGTGTGAGTGGGCAATACAGGAAGACAAACTGTTAAAGACCTAAAAATACTGGAGCAGTTTTACAACACATTAAGAGCAGCAGGTTTAGTAGCCCAGAGGCTCTTGCAGCGTAGCAAGCACGCAGCACCGCCGGCACCTGCCCCCTTCAACCAGTGAGCACTGCCTCCATTTCAGAGCATGAGGAGTGAGGTGGTACACAGACAGATGACAGGCCAAAGCTGAGTTTTTGAAGAAACTTGCAGAAAGCTTCAGATGATGAACATCTCTTGACACTGCTGCCATCTGCTCTCAGAGCACTCGCAAACAAGGGGCAAAAAATTAGCTGAATAAAATGAGTCACTCTTGTCTGTTCTTCCTTATTAAGAATCCTAAAACTGCAGCTTGCCATCCGAGTGTGCAAGGAAACCAGATACTCATTTCACTTACCCATGCAATGTTCCTCTTAATTTAAATCATCTGACTTATGTCACAGAGAATAAAAATAAATTATTGGTAAACTACCAAAATAATATGATACTTGCAAAGTAATTTTAACCCCCCCTATTTTCTCTCACTGGTACATTACTGGCAAATTAAACCCCAGTATCTGGCCCCTTCCTAGGAGAAGATGTGGTTTGAGGAGGTGACGTGTTAGCAGCTCCCACAGGAGAAAAGGCCAGTCTCAGTAGCTCAGAGGGGATACCAGAGCAGCAATAAGCCATGCAAAAACTGCCAAGGCAAAAGCATCTTGCAGTAAGTGCTTGAGAATTGTAACTAATACAGGCTAGCCAGCACGTATCAGTCTTGCAAGCACTTCTTTTCAGCTTTGGGTCTCCAGTGATATCACCACTGATTCAGCCTTTCCCCTCTCCTGCCTCGGCAGCTGGGGCTGAGGACTGTGCTGTTGAGGTCCTGTAAATACCCACATTTGAAGCTGTGTCTGAGCATTAAATACCTGCCTGAACTTGAGCTCCAAGCGAGCAGTGCTGGAATGTTTCACCTTTGTTTCTCAGATTATGGTACATACCTGGAGGTGGCATCTCTCCAGGATCGTATTTAACTGTGTGTGTCCTTTTCATACTGCATACTCACCCTGTAGGTCTATGACAGACATAAAGTGAAAGCAATTTATTTCTTACGGCTCATTCTTGAAATCCTCTTTCAAAATGCTTAAATTCAAGAAAATTAATGTGTGCATCAAACACTTTATGCTAGTTCACTAGCTTACACACGAGTTCACTCTTTTCATCTCTGGGAGCACATAGCCTTCAGCTAGTGAATGTTTTGTTGTACAAGAGCAAAAAATTGGAGGCAATTGTGCTGAAGGTGGTTTTTGAAAGTGGCTCTATTGAACTTTATGAATTTTAACTATGGTTCTTTTTTAAATTCAGAGGTTTTGGTAGCAAGACTGTAAGCTTTCAAGTTACAAGGCTCCATGCCTGATCTTATGCTGTAAATTGCAACATTTAGCAATTTGTAGTTTAATTTAGAAGGATGACCTACTTGCCTAAATGCTTAAGTAATGTGGCAGGCTGTGGTTATTGATTCTCTCTGAATTTATTACAAGAAAGCTGTATTCACTCTTTCCTCTTGGGAATGCCCCTCCTGAACTACATGCTTGCTAGTGACAGCTTAGACCCCTGATACATAACCAAAGACCTTGCCTAATATCCTTGCAACTGCTTGGGGAATTTTTATTAAGTAAAAGCATCATTAAAGTAGACAGAATGATGAAGTTTAATGAGCATCTTTCTCACTTGATATTGTTAGTTTTGCTGCAGCAGCCATAGTGCTCTCATTTGTTACTTCCAGTGGGGCAGATAGAGAATGCAGGGAGATTTTGTTTGTTTGCATACAAAGAAACATTTATGTTCATGAGAGATATTTGCTTTGAAAAATATATACAAGGAAAGAAAGCAACTGGAAATCTCTATCTGAGGGCTTTCTGCATTTTCAGTCTTGCATTTAATCTCCACTTTAACATAATGAGAAGGCTGCATGCAATACTGTAGCTGCTAAGTCGACAAAGGTTCAGCGGTTTGTGAACTGTGGTTGTAATAACTAGCTTCTGACTGTTGCTGCAAACCACAAACATCTCAAATATTTATTTGCACTCCAGATTTTATACCTCAGCTGAGGTTTTGGTCTGCAAGCTGTGTGTAGTGTCCTGCTCAGAGCTGTACCAGCCCCATGAACAGGTGACGTTCCAAACTACCAAGTGTGAAGGTGCTGCCATGAATATATTATCAGCATTTACCTCACAAATCTGCCTTGAAACAGTAGCCACAATCTGCCTCAATATTCCTTTGTCTGTTTATGGAGGCTGTCTGCCTTTGCTAAGGGTCTAGTCATACAAACAGATAATGTCAAAGTGCCATCTCCTAGTACATTACCATCCATCAGCTGAGCTGCATAACTGTCTGTGTGTATGTCTTAAGCTGACCTTCGCTGCTGAGGACGGTGCATGAGTGTCTCTGCCTAACACGTTTGACTCCGCAGTGATGCCAGAGCAAGAACATGTACACAGTTGGTTACTACAGCTTGGCTGACAGACGGTGACGTGCAAGCTATGGTTTCTGTGGCTCTGTCCTTCCAGCAGGTATCGAGATTAAGGGCTGTATATGTAAACTCCACATCTATTACAGCCAAGGGGTTATAGGTTCTCGTGTAATTCAGATAGTTGTGTCTCTGTGCGGATCAGCTCCATTAGGTTTTTTCTTTGGTTTTTTTTTTTTCTGGTTTTGTTTTGTTTTTTTTTTTCCTTGGGAGCTATAAAAGTGGTGTCTGTTGTTGTACCAGAAGTTCATTGAAAATTGTGCATTCTCTTTTCCCTAGTGTAACAGAAGGCAAATTCTGTCCCAGAGGCATTATCACAGTCATTATTGTATTTAAATGTTGTTGTGACACCATATGTCTCCTCGTATTTGATGTGTGCAAACACAAGAGAGAGTCCCTGTCTGTGAAGGCTTGTATAATCTAAATACGTCTGATCCTTGCTCTTTGCATAGCAGACTACTGTGATAGATTGTAAAGCACTTATCTTCAGTTGAGATAGCAATGTGCAGCTGAAACTTCCTTGAAATTTTGCCAGAGAAACCTAAGTAGATATATTTGATTTGCTTTTTTAAAACCCAATAATTATTTTCCTGGATGAAAATTCAGTGCATGTGCCGATAGAAGTGATTGGACCTGAGAATAAGTAAAAAAAATGTAAAAGTGCTGCAGATGTCTGCATCTCACACACATCTACTACTACTGATGTAGTATTTGCATGGGGTGGAGGGAATTGCTGGAGTACCAATAGCAATGAATATCATAAGGAGTAAATATCAAAGAAAAACTGCTACTAAAAATACTTAGAGGTCAACTGTGATTTTTACTGCTTAATGCATGCAGTGGCCACTGAACCTTTCACAGTCAAAAGGCGTTGCCCAAGTAGACTATACCAGAACTCTGAAGTTCATTCAAAATTGTCAATATTCAGCTTCTGCACTTCAAAAGCATCCATGTAGTCAGTAGAATTCCCACCACACCCTTTTACTTCAAAAAAAGTTCACTAACCCGAGCTCTGCCAGTCCACAAACTTGAAGATTTGCCCTGAGAAAGCAGGAAATGAGAGGCAGAATGAATGCCTGAAGTGTCATCTGGGAGGGAAATTCATATAGTTTCCAAAGCAAAAAAGTGGAGCCTAAACCAACCTGAGCAAAAAAAAGGGTATGTAATACCTGAAAACCACTAAAGCTGCTGTTACAGTCCTCTCTGGCTTGGCACTAACAGGGCAAAGGAGCTGTGGGGCAGCAGGAGGTGGAAGATAGGACAGGGGACTTCCATTCCCATCTGTGAAGTTTTTTTGTGCTCAGATACAGTGGATCAGTCAATTCTCTGTTAATTCAGTACTTAAAGTCCCAGTCCACAGTTCTCAAAGGGGCCTTTTCTTACTATATGAAAAAACTTTACATTCTACTCCAATGTAGCATTATTCCTCTAGAGCCAGAAAACAACTTGAATGTTAATTTAGTATTTAACTAACTATTGGTGTTCACAGATTTGAGCATGCATTTCCACTTCTCTGTTGCTAACTTCTCAGAGTTACAAAATTATTGCAGACAGTGGTTCAAAGGCTGCGCCGCATATTGTTGAGAACAAAATGGTGCTTGTTCCCCGACTTTTTCTACCCTGGATAGGTTTCTGATAGGAAGGTCTCCGTGAATGACACTTCTGTGCTCTTCCACAATGATAGTATTTCCTGATACCAAAACATCTCCTGCCATGTCTTTCCTCCCTCAACTAACTTAACGCCTTCCAAAACAGGACAGTTATTTAGGATGGTTATTTGATTAATACACATACTGTGTACTTAGATAAAATATAGCCTTGTGCTGTTGGGGCTGTATCTCTTATGAAAAGAAAAATATGTGTATTGTAGCTAATAGTAAGCATTCAGTTATCACGGAGGGTCAGGGCTCTCTGCGTTCATCAGGAAATGGGATCTGATCCCGTGTTGACAGTAGGTGATGGCACACATAAAATTTCAGTAAGGTGAAATAATGTCATAGTTTACAGTTGTATTTTCCTTGAGCAAGGCTGTTTAGGGTACAGCGCACCGTGACAGCAGCCTGTTTAGCAGCATGATGTAAAACTGCAGCTGCTGAGGAGGTGAAAGCAAGTGCTGCCTCTCTACCCCACCCTATGAGAAGCTCTAATCCCAGCAGTCCAGGAACCCCAGGGTTGAAGTATCTTCCAGATACAGCGAAATAAAGCTCAGAGCGGGTGGTAGCTTTTAACCTCCTGACATGGAATAGAATAGACCAGACCAGACCAGACTATTTCAGTTGGAAGGGACCTACAACGATCACCTAGACCAACTGCCTGACCAATTCAGAGCTGACCAAGTTAAAGCATGTTTTTAAGGGCATTGTCCAAATGCCTCTTAAACACTGACAGGCTTGGGGCATCGACCACCTCTCTAGGAAGCCTGTTCCAGTGTTTGACCTCCCTCTCAGTAAAGAAATGTTTCCTAATGTCCAGCCTAAACCTCTCCTGGCACAGCTTTGAACCATTCCCACACGTCCTACCACTGGCTCCCAGGGAGAAGAGCTCAGCACCTCCTTCTCCACTTCCCCTCCTCAGGAAGCTGTACAGAGCAATGTATGTCTTGGCTAAAATCTCTCTGTATCTGACGTAAACAGCCCCTCCATGGCCATGCCTTACAGCACAGTAATTCAAGAGTATTTCTGTCTGCTTGGATCCTTGTTCAATGTCTCTTGCATACAGTTGACTGTATAGTCCATCAGGCCCTGTAGAAGAAGGAGGGCCCGTCCTCTGCTGAAATTAGTTTCAGCCTGCAAAGCAAAAGAGGTCACTGTAAATAAAGAGTCAGTTTATCTGTGATACCCGCTCCAGAACTGTCTATCAGGTCATGCTTTCTGGATAAGCAGCAACGTATCATGAGTAACTTAAGTCTGTCTGGACATGACTAAGCAAAAGTAGCAAAAGGATCTCTACCTGGTCCTTGTTTGCAGCGAGGGTTGGGCAGACGTGCAAGCTGCATACACAGACTGCAGCAGGGGAGAGTGCCCATGAGGGTGCGTGTGATGGACCAGTGCAGCTCGCCTGCCACAGCTGGGACCTTCTGCATGCCCCAGACACATGAAAATGCAGGACCCGGGTTCTGTGGCGACAGAGCTGATAGCTACCCATCCCAATTTTGACACATCAGAAGGCAATTCTAGGAAGACTCACAGAGTTTCTCAACCCCAAGCCCCTGATCTGTCCCATCTTTTGACAAAATCCACCAAAAGGTGGAGGTGCAGTGACACACGGAAGGCTGTTGTGAGAACTGGTGCCGTTATCTTTAGTAGCAGAATTCCTGTCAAGTGGTAGAAGTTCCTGGCAACAGCCTAGTATGGGATTGGGGCAGACACTCACCAGCATCAGGCCTAAGTATTAGCAGGAGGACACCTTTCAGAGGGATTTCAGTATTGGTGTCAACATTGCCAGTGTTTATACAGCTGAATGAGCAGAAACAAAGCTCGTCCCTGTTCCCTTCAAGATGCACTGACACCCCCGCAAAGTACGTCTTCAAAAAGCACTTTATGTCAATAGGGGAAGTTAAGTTTGAGCTGTGTTTATTTTGGGTAGGTTTTTAATTTAGTTTAATCAGGATTACTCATAAATTATCTATTAATTACTATGTGATGTTTAGCAAGATCCTCTCAGCCATGTAGTCTGTTTAGCTTCGCAGTGAATGCTAGCCATCTTAATTGTAGGATACTTTGTCAACATTTAATCAGTGGTACTTAGTAATGTGGCATTGATGTGTTGGTAGCTGTCCCAGTACTATCAATCATGTGTGAGCAGCAGAGGCGGCTGTGACACCATTGCTCTCTGTCACATTATCAAGCCCTTGGGTTTTCTGGTTAGGGATGATGCTCACTTTGCTCTAAGTGGGCACTCTATCTCTCCAGTTCAACCCAATTTTTGTCATTGTCGACTTGAATACACATCCTTGCAGCCTTCCAAGCCTTAATCCCATAACTGCGGAATAAAGGTGGCTAGTTTCTGAAGGCAAAACTGATTGCTCATTCACTGCTCCAAAGGCCTGCTCTTCCCGATGTTACTCTCCCAATAAGTCATGAAAAACCTAGTATTATGGACTGCAGCATGAGATATAATAGAAAATTCAGTGTGTTGAGACAAAATAAATATAATGACCTTCCTTTTTTATTTCTAGTAACTAGATGCATTGTTTAACATGCTGCAGAGTAAAAGCCTGTGTTTAATGGTTGTATCACAGATATTCTTTGTCTCATTTCCTTACAGTCTTTATGGCAGACACATGCAGGCGAATCCTGAACCTCCAAAGAAGAACAATGACAAGTCAAAGAAGATCAGCCGTAAGCCTCTGGCAGCCAAGAACAAATAAGTCCCTGGCTTCTGCCTCTGTTTTTATATCTTTTACATTGCTTTTGCATGTGCCTACAATATTCCAATATTCCTACGCATCTCCTGTTACTCATAAGAAAGCAGACACTAGAGGTAAAAGCAATTTACTATGTATACTGCTTTAGAAGATACTGCTTAAGGAATACGAAATTACATATTCTCCTAATTATGGTCACATTTATGTAGCCATTTAATATATCACTGTCAAACACATTTTAGCTTTTCTATTTATATGTATATTAATGTCCTCTCTTCACATGTATCACATCCTGTCACTATCAGGGGTTTTGCACCTATATTATATGATATTAAATTTCATATACTGTTCCAAGCGATTTTAATAAAGGTCTTTATTTGTATTGTGTTTCAATTTCTTCAGTAGGACTTCTGAATAGCAAATTCCTTGAGGAACGTATGTGTCCAGTTTCCTGCAATGTGTTAATTTCTTGTGTAGGAATGTGATAGCATTTTATCTGATACATGTTAGTTAAAATGGAAAACATTCTGTTCAAGGAGTGAAAAATTTTAATCAGTTTCTATTTCTTTTTTACATGCTATGTCCTGCTTTTTTTGCCTTGAAGGTTATTTTGAAATCAAGGAGTAGGGGAAGGGAGAGAGGAAAGAAAAAAAAATTGTCTTTGTAAAGAGCTGCCAATTGCCAGCCTCAATTTGGGGAAAGAGAACTTTGTCATTTGAAGAAAATGGTATTTCTGCCAATTTTTTAAGGTTGGGTTTTGGGGGTTTTTTTTAGGCAGAAAACCCAAATAATGTATCTAATCTCTACTGAAAGTGCTTGTATTGAAGAGCTGTTCCAAATGGCTTTTGAAAATGCCACAGCTTCTATATTCATCTGTACAAAGCCAGCACCACAACCAAGCTCAGAAGCCGCAAATTGTTTAACATCTCAAATAGCTTCAGGTCTTACCAGTGGGGAAGAGAAACCTAAAATCTACAGACAGTGACTTCCAAACAATTTTAGTCTTAGCAGAGCAAAAGCCAACAAGGAAACTCAAGGAGCAAGAACAGATATTCATACCTAGATCGCTCGTGTCAGACCTTCCTGGCCTTGATTTCCAATTTCATGAATTTCATACCGGAGCAACCCATTGCCGAGTTTCGGCTGCCATAGGGACAGCAAGCCAGGAAACATGCCCAGACTGCCAAAACAGGCCTGTTGTGCTCAGTGAGAGTATAAAAGGTTTTAAATGTCTCCTGCTAGAAATGATACTTTCTAAAAAAGCCATTTTGTATCTGACGACTGTTATCAGCACCGGCCTCTTGATCGTATTTAGGATTACCCTAGCATTTAAGTAATACATGGTTGCCTTAGTCTGAGAATAAATGTATTGACATATATTTTGCAACAGATTTTTTGAATTGGCAAGCAGGGATAGGAAGTTGGCATCAAGCTTTAGACACATTTTAAGTGGTCTTTGGTACTTCAGAAGAATAAGGCAGTCTTGGTAGGCAGATGGAAAACAGTAAAAATGGTAGACTTGTCAGGAACAGTCAATTCTATCTGTTGCAAGCTCTGCAGAGGATTTTTCAGACCTCTTAAGTGATCTGTCTAGGGGCACAGATCCAACTGAAACAGGCCCGTGGAGGCACTAGGTTGGGTGCATGTTAAGAATTCACAGCAAAAACTGGCCCCCGGCTGGAATGCACACAATTAAATCTAGTGTAGGCATTAAAACGTGAGGGTACCTAATGACAATAATAATCATCCTACAAAAAGCCCTGAAGAAATGTCAGTGAAATGTCAGAAGATCCCCAAACCACTATTGCAAATTCCTTTTGGAACAAAATAAATAGCAAGGGCACATCTCTCGGGAAGGGGTGAAGAGGCTCCAGATCCTTCCCCCAGTATTGTTCCCTGGCACTGAATGCTACCCCAGCCCTCGGGGGTAGCGATGCCAACAGGGCTGAGCCGCTGCTCTCCTGGCAGGTGCCTGGAGCCATGGCTAGACCCCCACTTTCAGGCTTATAGACATTTTACATAGGCTCACTGCCAGCTAAACTGGATTCGCTGCTCTTCTGAAATCTCCCTGGGTACACCTGGACATGGTTTTCCATGAGTGGGGTGGCAATATGGCTCTCCTTTGATTTGAACAGAAATCCAGCCAGAGCTAAAGGCATCCGGGTGGTGTCTGAGACTGTGTCCATCACCTGCTCTGTGTCTTGGGGTTTAGAAAGAGAGAAGTTGCTACGGGGCTACAAGAGTTTCAAAGCATGGAGTAGTCTTTGATGTAAAAATAAAAGCTTGTTGGGGAAGGCCTGATAATGTTATTGGTGGGAAGCTACAGCACCACTTTAAAATAAGCTGCTGATTTTCAAGCATTAGTCAGACTTCCATTAACTGCGGTTGCAAATTTTGAAAGTGTTGAAAGACTCGTGCTAGCTCTCCTCTGCGGGGTTTCGAAGTATTGATTGGAGCATTCCTGGGTGTTCATAGCAAAAAAATCCACCCAACCTTCCCACTTCTTCTCCCATGAAGGATGAAGAAACACAGTTTTGACAAGCAAAAGCAAGAATGAAAGGTCTGGGGAAGAATAAGTGAAAGGCGTAAAGATGAGAAGGATAAAAGAAATCCTAAAGGGAGAAGTATTATACTGAAGATGGTGGCAGATGGGGAAAAAAGAAGTTTCTTGAAAAGAAAGATGAAAAATTAAGATAATGATCTGAGAAAACGACGAAAAACTGAAATGTATAAAGCTTTACAAACAGAAAACAAAATGGGGGGAAAAGGAGTGCTCTTCAGAGACTCAGGGCAGAATAAAAGACATGGTGAAGAAAAGCAAACCATCTGGGATGTAACATGCTAATGTTTTAGTGTTTTTAAAAAGGTACCAGCTTCTTATAGCAAACACCACAACAGTTTTAATGTGAGTTTGGTGATTTTGTGTATCTGTTCTCTAGAGTCATTGCTTTTTTAATATTTAAAAACAGCTTGTTTCATTTTACTGGGTCACATTTATTTCCCCGCTGTACTTCAAGGAAAGGAATTGCTGTGTCCTACTGCAGTGAACCAATTAATGAGCATCGCAGCTCATGATGGTCCCCATGGTCATTTCTCCAGAGGATCCATCAAACTGAGGCCCTTTCCCGTGAGCCCTTGGGTGCTGTCCCGAGGTGAGCAATTGTGTTGTGCCAGCTGGAGCATGGAGCTCTGTAAAGGCAGCTCTTTGCTCCACTGGTCAATATTGTTTCACTGGCCTGGTTGACAAAGAGGTCCCTGATGTCAGGGTGCCTTGAAGAGGACTTTTTTGCCATCCATTCATTCACGGTCACTCGTTCAGGTTGTCTCTTTGGGCCAACCTCTCATACAGCTAACAGCATGCCACTTCAAGGGGAGAAAATTATTCCTGTGAGAAGAAAATTTGCTTTTTAAAGCTTTACAACACCTGGGAGCTCTTTGAAAACAATGATGCAGGTAATTCTCAGTTTTGATTTTGCATACGGTGAACTTGAAAGACTTTGGCAATTTTTTTGTGTACAATGCACCTCGACAAAGAAAACTTTTTAACATTACTGTAAGACCAATATGCTGTGCCTGTGCAAAGAGTAGCCTGGGGAATTAATGCTCCTTGATAAAGATAGGGCAAAATGAAGCCAGAAATCTCACAAGTGCAGGCACCATCCATGGTTTTCTTGTACTTACAGTGTCAGTTAAGCCTGTATTGCCTCCTGCAGTCCTTCTGATGGACAGTGAACAGTTAAAAAAAAAAAACACAACCAAAAAATCTCAGCTGTGAGAGCTTGGGTATTGCTGTTATTCTCTTTCTTATTTAAAAACGATGTGGGCAACAACACTGTGATTCTAAAGTTTCACCTTTTTATGATGTTAGTCTGGAAATATGTTTCCCATGGAGTCACTGGTATTCAAACATCTTTATTTTGGTTTTAGCCAGGTCTTTCCTATCAAGGAAATGGCACTGTCGCATCTGTTCATCAATTAGCTGCCAGCCTTACAGCTGGCAAATCACACCAGCAGCATGGGCATTTCTTCTGAAATGGCAACTTGTTCGGAGGTACGATCCGAGCCACCGCAGCCTTCGCGTCTCCCCACTCTGGCACCATGTATCCTCCCCATCCTCCTCCTCCGCGGTCTCCCCACCACGCTGCAGTGCACAGGGCCGGGTGCTGGACTCCTGGAGGAGACGGAGAGAGGGAGAAACCCCTCTCCCTGCTCTGCCAGACCCCCTGCTCCCTCAGAGGGAGCAGAGTGAGGTCAGGAGGCATTTCCAGCCCCGGCAATGCTTGGGTGCTCCACGCTGGCTCGTGGCTTGGTGCTGGTATGAAAGCTGGGAGGGCGAGTCTGCGCCATCCCCATGCGTGCTGAGCAGCAGGAGCTCCAGAGACGGGTAATATTTCCAGTTTGGAGCGGGTGGTAACTGTTAATATCCTCATGACAACCAGGAGGAGTGAGATTGTCATCGGTTATATTAGTTGTTAATTTTGTAAATATTAACAATTTCTAGGATTATGGCACAGGATGTGAGCTGTCAACTTGCTTTATTTTCCTCCTACTCCTTCTTGCAATGACACATCTTTTATGCTCCCGGATTCGTGCCATGTGTTTGTTGCCTTGCGCTGACACCAGGGCTGGCAGATGTTCCGGGATGAAACCATGATAACCTCCGAAAAGTTAGATTTTCTTCCCCTCCTGGGTACTTTTTTTCCTCTGATCCAAGGAGAAGTAATTTCCCTGTAAAGCACGGTGATTTATAAATATCTGGGGTTGGTTTCCGTCCAGCGCCGCTGCCGAAGCCGCTGCCTTTGGCACGGCTGAGCTCCCGCCTCCCCTTCCAGCTCACCTGTGAGTGCCGCGCGCAGGCACTGCTGCTCCCCGTCCCCTTTGGAGCAGGAACTGAATTACAGCTCTGCCAGGAACCATTGCCCTGTTGTGAAAAAGCCCTTAAAATTGACATTTTTACAGTATATCTCAAAAGCAAAATTTTAACTGTATTTTTAGATCAAGGAGCACGGTAATCGCACGAGTGCCAGCCGCAGTAGTCACCCCTGCAGGTTGATGGACATGTTCGGAGGCAGCTTTAGCGATGAGGTGTGATCGGGGGCAAAGCACCGGGAAAGGCGGCTTTGCCAGGGCACTCGCTCCTCACCTCGGCTCCCTTGTTGCTGGCGAGAGCCTCTCTGCCCCGCTCCTGTGCCACCGGCAGCCCTGAGCTCACAGTTGGTGCCCAGCTGAGCGGTGATGACCCCCAGGCCGAGGGTAGCTTCACAATTTTCCTGACGTCCGGTTATTCAGGATAATGTTTCACATGGTCTGGTGCTGGGGCAGCCGCCAGCGCGAGAAGGAGTGGGGAGCGTGGCCGTGGCAGTGGCCGGCCAGGGTGCTAGCAGGGGGACGAGCCTGGCGCTGAGCTGCACCCTCCAGCCTGGAGTCATTCGTGCCTGCGGATGGCAACATGCGAGCACTGGACAAAATACCCCCACTGTTTCAATAACCATTTAAATGGGGCGCCCTTTGCAAGGGCTGGCGTCCTACAGGCCCTCGGGGGAAGGCATGCCCTCTGCCTGAGCCTGGCGATGCTGTGCTTCTCGTGGTTTCGCTCATCTTTGCTTTGCTGGCGTGGAAATCGCAGGCCGGTGGCAGCGGGTTTCCCGGCAGCACAGAGCTATCGCCAGGGAGAGCCGGAGGAGCGGGGACGCCTCCCGCCCCGGCCGTCGCCCCCGTCATCCTCAGCGTGCCAACCCCGCGCCCGCTGGAGCCACCCCGAGCTCGGTCAGCATCGCTCGCCGGGACCAAAGTGCCGGGGCAAGAGCCGCTCTTCGGAACCACCCGTGGGGCTGGGCATGGCAGCGCCTGGCCCAGGAGCAGCCAGAGGGGAGCGGAGCCAAAAGGCTGCTGTGAGGCTCGGCCCCGCAACCCGGGGCACCGCTGGAGGAAGGGCAGTGCCACGGAGGCTGTGATGTGTGCTGGGACGTGGGTGGCTCAGGCTCTCGGTGGGAGAGGGGATTTTAGCTTAATACATCTGTGTGGTTTAGGATGTAACGTCACAGGAGTGACGTGGAGAACTGGCCGTCTTGCCAACTGCCCCCTCAGAGGTTAGCTTTAGCAACCGTACTGCTGGTGGCCTGGTTTGAGCACCCTCAGCCACCTCATATTTGTTCTCGTATCGATCCAGACACTTTCTTTTAGGTAGCTACTCAAACACGCCTGGCATACATGATTCCCCAAGATCACTCAGAAATGAGCATCTGTGTTTGTTTGGAACAGAAGAGAGCGCTGATTCAGAGGAATGAGGTGCACGAGTACTTATTGGGATATGATTTTAGCAGTTACCATCCAGACCATACAAAGCGACTTCCCTGTCTTTATTTCTTGTCAGCTTAGGCTACTCAAAGATCTCTGCTGTGCCGGTGATACCCAGAGATGCATTAAACACCCTGTGGATCAGGAAGTCAATACCAGTCCATTCTGAGGGCAAACATATAAATCAAAACTTTGATTTAAATTCAAGTACCTTGCAGATAATGTGTAGGCTTGGAGCTTAATTGTCAGAAGCTCTCAGCTGCTTGTGCAGATAGGAAGAATGACCAGCAGCATCTAGAAATGCAGTTTTCAGCCTTTGCCAGCAGTGGGTGCAATAATACAATTAGAACAGCAAGGAAGGAGAACACCAGACCTGAACAAAATTGAGGCCCGAAATCCTTTTTAATTCATCGTGTTGCTGGTACAAAAACGTGCCGAGACAGTTCACAGCGAGCACGCCCGTCACCCCCAGGCTTGGCAGGGTGTCCCCAGGGAGGCTGCCGGTATTTCCTTTCCCCTCACTTTGCTTTTACATCAACTCCTCCAATTAAGAAACCAAGTAATTCGGAGGCAGCCATGCGACACCAAGTGCCGTAGCAAGGGCTAAAAATAGCCCCTAAGCCTCGGGAAAAACAGCTCCCGGGCTCCGCGCTGAGCAGAGCCCCGTTGCGGTGTGTGCGAAGAGGAGCGCAGCCCTGGCTTGCCCCATTTGGGGGGCAGCCAGACCCCCGGCAGCCAGACCCCCGGCAGCCAGCCTGGCCGTCCCCCCGCCCCGGGGATGGATTTGGGGGCGCGGGGAAGGCTGCAAGGGCAGGCCCTGGCAGCGATGGTCCTCTGAACCTTCCTCTGGGAGACCCCCCCAGCTGCCGCCTGGCCGGGGGTGTTGAGGCAGAGCAGGGGGGTGCGCCGGGCCCCCGGGATGCGCAGGGCTTTGCACGGGGGGCCTGGAACCAACTTCTTCATACCCGAGGCAAGCGCTGACCTAGAAGCAGGTCCACGAGCTGGGCCCAGGTTTCGGACCTGCGGCTGATGGCTTCGCAGACAGAGAAACATGGAGTAAAGCTTAACAACCATTCCTTTTTTCAGCAAGAAAACAGTAACACCCACCCCACCCCGCCCAAGAAATAAAGATTGAAAAATAATCTCTCCAAAGCCCTTGAAAGGAAGGAGCGGGGAAAAAAACCCATGGGTTTGGGAGGAAAATGGAGTAAATAAGAAATGAAGGAAGGCCAGGCCACCTGGCGTGGCTTCACAGCTAGACCCACGCTCCTGCGAGGTACAGGCGGTTATAAATATAAAATAGCGCATCCAGTTCTGCATAGAAGTTTTCTGTTCTTGTAAACCAAACGAAATTAATCATTACATTTATCTACAGGCTGTTCTATAAAATCAATAAGCTCTAGCACAGCATAGCAATCAAAATATGACAAGGCACTTAAACTTTGCCAACTCAATCCAATTAATGATATCTTCGTTAGAAAACAGTCATTTTTATAGAGTCAGTTGACTCTTAAAGGACAATAATATAAGCTTGATATAAGCCTATGGATTTTTACTTTATGATTTCCTGTTGAAAGCAAACAGAGATCACTCGCTTTGTAGAACTGTGAAAATATGTGTGTATTTAACATACCAATATTATTTATAAGCAGCAGCTAATATTTAAGTGCCTCTTGTACGCCTTGATAAAAGTGGTTCATGAATTCAGCCCTCTCAGATGTTCAGAGGATGTTCTTCCACATTATTGCTATCGTCATTTGTCTTTCCTCTCTGACATGTGCAGTTTTTTATGCAGGAAAACTCTGTAGACAAGGCTCGTCAGCAAGGAGGAAGGCAGCCTGAATACCTATGAGGTGTCGCTGGAAACTGAGCGCCTCCAAAAATCCCAGCCTGCCTCTCCCATCTTTTCACGCAACAGTCTGGAAGCTTACAAGGCAGAAGGGTGACCAGGAGACCCTGAGGAAAGCGGGAGTGGAATAACACTGCAGGTGTAGGGGATTAGAGGTAGGGAAAAGCTTATTGGGTGGTAAGGACTTTTGGGGGTAACAGGAGAAAGGTTTGGTTTGGTGCAGGGATTGGAGGGAGGGGAAGGACCCCGACACTCATCGAGTGCTCGTGAAGCTCACAAGCCCTCGGGAAATGACAGGTAAAAGACAAATCCTGCAAAAATGTACACCAGGAGGTGAGCAGCACTGATCCCAGCTCTTCTTCAAAGAGCGCAGGTGGGGGCAAGGGCTCTTCTTCAGTTGGCGCTGCGTGCACATGAGTTTTGGAGGGGTGTCCCCGTGCCGCATCGCCCCTCAGCTGCCAGCCGGCAGAGACAGGTCCGAGCCTGAGCCAGAGCCTTGGTGCTCACGCCAGGACTTCAACGGTGCAAACGGCTGAAAACAGCAAGTGAGAGGTAAAGCGCCCCAGTAAATGGCGCTGGCGAGAGCTGGTGCTCTGTCCTGAGGGCAGGAGGATTGCACGCCTGCGCGCAGGCCCTGGGGGCTGGTCGGGCTCAGCTCCCTGCCAGCATTTATGGGACATTTGATTTCAGCCCCCGGCAGCATCCAGAGGCACACCATGCCTGGATCCGATGGGATTTCATACCTTTTGAGCTGATGTTTGTGAGGTTAACAGGAGACCACCTGGTTTGAGCAGTGGTTTCGCTGGCAGGGGACAGTGTCTCCTGCCTTCAGTAAAAGCGTGGAAGAAATCAATTTCACCAGCAGGAAGGTGCCGCTCCTGGGTCCTCGGGGCTGGCCAGTGGGTCTCTGCACGGAGTCAAACTGTTGGCTCTATGTCAGACTGTGACTCCACCTTTCCTTGCGCTTGTCCCCCTCGACCCTATGTGGCTGAACAGCCATTTCTAAGGCATTCTCTCAGTGGAGAGAGTAGCCGGCTCCGGCGGCAGCACGGAGTGTGTATGCATTTGCTGTGTACGCTGCAGACCAAACCTCGCTGAACCAGAGGGCTTCCTCCTGTCCTCTGTCCCTGGACAAACCTCGAAAAACAGGGGCCAGCATCTGAGTATAGAAAAGCAAATCTAGGTAAATCACATCAGTGCCACGTATTTCCTAGTAACTGTCCTTAACAGGGCAGCCAAAGAAGTAAGTGCAAAAAAATCCCCCAGTAATGGCAAGTGCTTCAGTTTTGGTGGTTTATTGTCATTAATAAGAGGCTCTTGTTAAAAGTCTGAATCTGGGCAGGAAGGGTGAGCCAAGCTGCTGCTGTCCCATCAATGCCCAGATCTTCCCAAAACCAAAGGAGGCTGTCCAGGGAAAGAGGAGCTGGGGTTTCAAAGAAAAAGACAAAAAATGAAGAGAGGAGTGAGTTTTGTTTCCTCTCCAAAAGCGTGAGTCTGTTTTCAGTCACGACCCGTCAGATACAGATTGAAACAAAACAAAAAAAATTGCATTTCCACAGTAAATATTGGCAGTTAAATGGTCCATTACTCCTAGTTTCTGAGATGCCTTGCCTAGCCAAGGTAATGCAAGCACCGGCGTGTCACTGGCACATGCCAGAGGTTACCACCCATCACCGGCAGATGGGGAGGGGATGCAGGAGCCCCGGCACTGGGCACCGGGCCACGGCTGCAAGCGGGTGAGCCTCTGCCGTGGCAGGAGAGCTGCAAAGGCCGGCGAGTGGCCAGGGCCACCACCACTGCCGGGGCAGGGGCGCCTGAGCTTGGCTCCGCAGGCAGGAGGACTTGGTGGCAGGAGCCATTCGCGTCGCGTCGCAAGGTATAAAAGCCTCCATGCCCCTGTGAGCTCGAGTCTTCGGGAAGGCGAGTTGTAACTGTCACAGAGGAAAGCTGGTCCCAGTCCTCCAACTGCTCCTTCACCCTTAGCCACAGCTCTTGGACGCTGGAAGAGATATAACAGGGTGAATAACTGGACGAGCCTCAAGACAATTTTTTGACGGTCTTGAAATTAGCCAGGTTAATAGGAGTTTCTCAAACCAGCAACAGGGGAAGGGGAGGAGGAGAAAGCCGTGACAAGGGGAGGCAATTAGCAGACTGCACCGGGGGAGCCCAGCCCGAGCCAGGGGAGCTACAGAGCCGGCACCTTCTCACAAACACGGACGCTTGCTTGGGACGGACAATTCATTTCTGGCCAGGATTAAGCGGGAGCACGCGTAATGGAGGCTTCGGTGCCGCCTGCCACTCTCCCGGGGCTGAGGGGCGGCACAGGGGCTGCTTCCCTACCCTGGCGTTGGGTCAACCCTGCAAAAGGACAGAGCTGTAATTAGGCCGAGGGTAGACGAAGGAGAGGCTGGGATGCAGCGGGTGATAGCAGTGAGAGGAGACGGGGTTGACCCCTCTTCACCCATCCCCACCTGTGCAAAGCCTGTCCGGTCGCCTGGCTAAGCCCTGCTCCAAACAGTAGCAAGCCCAGGGCAGGAGCAGCGAGCCGGGGGGCCGGCGGCGTGTGGGAGGCACTGCCCGGCTGGTGCGGCCGGCCGGGGCTGCGGAGCTGTCCTCGCAGAGGGCACAGCAGCAAGAAATCCCTTACAAGAGCGAGTGACAGTAATTGGGAGTAATTGCAGCAATGCGGACATGAAGAAGGCTTTTTAGTAATTCACTGCTCCCTATAATATAATATGAATAATCCCCCTCTAAAGTGATGGTTATGACTACAGCTTCGTCATTTTTTTGAGTTTCACCTTAAACAAGTTGTAAACTGAGATAATCAGTTTCTGTGGGATTATTAAGAAAATCACACATCTATTACGCTTCTTGAATCGGCCATTTTTCCACCTTGTCTTTACTTAATGTCTTTTTGCTTTTATTCACCCGTTAAAAGAAGAAAATGAATGTCCTTTGTCACTCAGGCCTGCTCTCCTGGTTACAGGTGTCATGGCAGATATTTCCTGCCAGGAAGGCAAATAAAATTCGGCCCAAATTCTGAAACACTTTCACAGGGATCACAGCTCCTATCTCCAAGGTCTTGCAGTACCTCAGTTTGCTCGAGCGTGATGTGATACTGAAAGAGACGGTGGCAGCCGTCAGCAGTCGGTGCAGGAGCTCGCTCTGGTAATAAGGATTACCCAGAATTTAGGCTGAAGAGGGACTGATGGCACCATGCAAGACCATTGTGCAGATATGAGCCTTCAGACTCATTTTGAGAGCAAAACTGTTGATGAAGCCCAAGGCACGTTCAGTCTGCCTCATGCCTTGGGTTTTTTATCCGACTGGGCTTCCTACCTTCCTCCCTCCTGCCTCCCAGGTTGTCCGGTGGCTGTTCCGGGAGGGTGGAAGGTGTATTTGTAATCTGTAACACCGACGCTCAAAAAATTGAAGTGCGATTAAGTAGGAAACGTTCATCTTGTGTTCAGAATAACCCTCGTTCAGTCAATATTTTCTGTTTCGGCATTACCAGCCAGCAGAGGAGGCTCAGCTGCCTCCGAGGCTGTACTCACCACATTGCTGAGAGCCTGGAGCAAGGGCCGGTCTTCAGCCTGCCTTCTGGGAGAGGGCAAAGGGTCAAACTTCTCAAGGGAGTGGATGAAGACAGTTGCCCCTGGGTGGGAGTTACAAGACCTTATGAAGAGGAATAAACCTTCAGGGCCAGGACAGGGAGCAGAGTGCCCTGCGCAGGGGCAGCCGTGCAGCCTGCACCGGCAGGTGCCCTGCGTCTCGCCACTCACCCTGCTGCAAGGACTGGGGGCTGCGGGCTCCTCAGAATAAATCTCCTCTGTACCCAGGGCCTGTGGCAAAAAGGATTTCCGCATTTCTGAATCCTTTGCCCTTATTTCACATGGCGCGTCCCTCATGATTTCAAATAAGACAGGTTCACCGAAAAGCCGATGGAGTCTTGTGAACTTTCCTTCTGAACAAAGTATGCTAAACTGCTTCTGAGTAGTGCAAAATTCTTTAATCTGACATTTGGTATTCTGGTACGTATTTGTATTCTTGTTTCCATTGGTCACAATTCCCCTTTCAGGCAGCCTGTGAAGTGACTTCCCCTTCTGCGCATGCAGGTGGGCTATAGAAAAATGTGTGTTGTAAGTAAACTTGGATATGACCCACCAATACATCTCAGGCTTATCGTTTGGGTGCACACAGTAAACGAGGTGGACTGTGGTGGCTGGGTGCAGTTCAGAAAGAACGTGAGTAATTTTGCAGAGCGGATCTGGCGCAGAGATTAGCATATAAACCAAGGAGCAGAGGTCAGAGCAGCACGATTAGAGCACTTGAGACAAGGAAGGCTTGGATCTGGATTTCTTTAGTTCTCTGCAGCTTGACCATTCTATAAAATTCTGGGAAAAAATGGACAAGCGCATTATCATTATGATTTATCGCATAGGGAGAATCTTTGTGCTCTCGTGACTGTTGAGCACTGGAGTGTCAGCACTCAGGTCCAGAGGAAATTCCCAATAACCTCTTGTCCTGGCTTTGGCTGGGATAGAGTTAATTTTCTTCTTAGTAGCTGGTATAGCATTATGTTTTGGATTCAGTATGAGAAGAATGTTGATAACACACTGATGTTTTCAGTTGTTGCTAAGTAGTGTTTAGACTAAGTCAGGGATTTTTCAGCTTCTCATGCCCAGCCAGCAAGAAGGCTGGAGGGGCACAAGAAGTTGGGAGGGGACACAGCCAGGGCAGCTGACCCAAACTGGCCAAAGGGGTATTCCATACCATGTGATGTCATGCCCAGTATATAAACTGGGGGGAGTAGGGTTGGGGGGGGATTGCTGCTCAGGAACTGACTGGGCATCGGTCGGTGAGTGGTGAGCAATTGCATTGTGCATCACTTGTTTTGTATGTTCTAATCCTTTTATTATTATTATTATTATTATTATTATTGTCATTTTATTATTGTTATTGTTATCATTATTATTTTCTTCCTTTCTGTTCTATTAAACTGTTCTTATCTCAACCCACGAGTTTTACTTTTTTTTCTGATTCTCTCCCCCATCCCACCGGGTGGGGGGGAAGTGAGCGAGCTTGGTGCTGTGTGGTGCTTAGTTACTGGCTGGGGTTAAACCACGATACTTTTTTATACTGTTAATGAGCAGACTTTCCTTCTGCAGCCAAGCCCTAGCAGTGAGCAGAGACCCTTTTGCAGGGAAGGTCTCGGTGTCTCTTCTTCCCCCTCTTTGTCTTTGGAGCCGGCCACAAGACTTGGTTGACTGTCAATCTTTGAAGGGGGTTCAGCACGGAGCAGTGCTCTGTTTCAGGATCTCCCCTCCTAAACAGAAAGCCTACATCCACCTGAGCCTGCAGGGCAAATCTGTCCCTCTGTAGAGTCCAGAAACTTGGCTCTAAACAGAAATTTAGGCACCATCTCTAGAAATAATCTAGCCTGTTCATAGTATCAGGACAAAAACTTGCCAATGATGGATTAAAAAAGGAATTTTCTGCCTAGCATGCTCAAATAACTTTGCATCCGTCATGCTGGAAATAGCTCCCAGACAGCAAAGCTCACTCATCACACAGACTTTCTATACCAATATCTAATCCTTTTAATTACCTACTGCAAAATGACTTGTCTGCCATCACACAAACCTGCTCAACTCGTATAGACGTAATAGCACTCTCTTAGGCACTTTTCAGAAATCCCACCAGTGCCTAGCTGGGTTTCTGCATTTATGGGACCTATGAGCACAGGCTGGTGGCTCCGATTGATATGTGCTGGAGCTGGGGGCTTGGCCAGCCCTAATCTGTCCTAAAATGCATTTTGTGCAGTCATCCCACTTCCCACAGGGTTTTGGCATCTTTATGGTAATTCAAATAAAGCTGCTAATTTCTGGGAGAAAAATGACAAAGCCTGTTTCACTAGCAAGCTATCAAAAGCAACTTCTTTGATTACTAAGTAAGGCAAGAAACTGAATCAGCTCTGTTTCCTTGCAATGTTTTTGGTATTCTGTTGGTGTTTCTAAGATTTCTCATCTCCTGACACACTGAGACATTCATCTTCAGTTACAGTGAAAACCCACAGGTTTGCAGAAAAGTCACAAATTTGTCCTCATCTGCTGCCTGTGATGCAGTCAAATGTTTCAGCCCAGCAGCTCCAGAATATCTCATCCCTTTTGCAGTGTTTGTGCAAGTATGTCCACTTCTCCCTAGTTCTCTGCCCTTCTCGCGGTGTTTCTTGGCTAACGGCTGTGTTTGAAGAGGGCTTCGCTGTGCACTTGCAGCAATACAAACATCAAGAGCCTTTGAGGTGTTCTGTGAAGAGTCTGTTAAACAACAGTGCAACTCTAGGAAAAAAGTGGGAGCAAAAGTAACGCCATCATGGCAGACCGACCGGGTACACCTCATGGAAACACATCAACAAAAACATGAGGGGTACAGGAATATCAAGCTAAACAGGGAGCTACAGGATAGTGCCAGTGGGGAAAACACAGAGACAAATACATTTTTCAAAGAAAAAAAAAAAAAAAAAAAGAGGCATTGTAATTCTGTGCAAAAATCTGAAGTGGAATATACCTTCTAGCTGTTGATTGTTTTTTCCTGAGCTGCTGAACAGAATAATTCTTATGGAAAAACACAGCAAAGATGTGAAGAAAACATATTAGGAAATCAGAATACATTTGTCAATCTAAATCACTGAGCTTTAAAAAATTACTGAATACAAACAGCATCAGTAGCATAATGCACACACATGCTCAAGGACCAGATCCTTGGGGTGCCAGGGGACGGTGCGGGAAGGCAGGGAAGTGTGTTGGGGTGCAAACACTCTTGCTCCCGGTGCCAGCCCTGCTCTGAGCACCACAGCATGGACCTGCCGGCTGGCAGCTGCCTCCTCCCTGGGTGAGAGCATCCCCCCAGCCCTGCTGAGCTCCTGCCTGTGTGCTTCAATTCTGGCTTGGGAAGGGAAAAACCAAACCACGCCACGCTTGAGGGAGCAGACCCCTCGTACAGGGAAGAGTTTGCTCACTTCTATAATCCCTGTGGCTGGAGAAGACCTGAATTAGCAGGATTTTTTTCAGTCTATCTGCCCAAGCAGTTCGAACAATCGGCGTTCAGTGCATGCAAATCACGCTTGCAAACCAACCAACAATGTTTAGCTCAGGTGTCCTTTCGGGGCATTAGTTGTGTGCAGATGCATTCATATTTACGTATTTCTACATTTCTATCACACACTCAGAGCTGCCCAGGCTTCTGTTACATGGCACAAATCCTCTCTGTTTGCCTGAGGTTTGCCCTGGCAGGAAGAAGAAAAACAGCCCCATTCAGCTGCAGTCACACAGTGCTCTTTTGGGGACAAAATTGCAGTTGCAGTGAGTTTCTGTAGTCTAACAGGGACAAATACCACTCCTAGACATTGGCCTGTTGCCTACCTGATTCTGACAGGTTTGTGACTATATCCTGGACTGACTCTGATCTGGACTGACAGGCACACTTTTTAGCTGTAAAAGAGAATATATTTCATTCATATCAAAAATGTGTAGCACTGTGAGTAGGAAGCGCATTGTGTATTCTAGAGAACTGGAAAGAAATGCAGGCATTGCTGGTTCCCCAAAACCCCTGTGGGTAATTAAACATAATTTTAGACCCGGTTGAACAATGGATGCCCTGAATTAACTGCATCAATTAGAAACCAATTTCGTGTCACTGGCACAGCCCCCTTGCCTGGACACTCTGCCAGCAGCCGGAGTACCATGTTTTGATTTAGCTGTGGTTGGGCAGAAGACTAAACCAATTTAGTTAGACAGTGAGGTGACTGCTGTAAATGAGGTGCTGGTGCTGTCTGACATCCCGCCCGGCACCATTGCTGGGGAGTTCCCTTTGATATGAGGACTTCTTTCCAAGTCAAGCATCCCTAATTCCTGAGCGGAGGTTATTGTAAGAAGCAGTAGTGAACGCACAGCATGTTTTACAGGCTACAGTGCCCTGCAGCCCAGCTCAGGCATGCTCTTCCCATTATCCCTTTTCACATGGCAAAGCAACAATTGTACCTGGCACCGTGGTAGGCAAAAATCCCCTTTGCAGTGGGCAAAGGAGCTGCCTGTTCCCTTTCTCCTACAGCAGCTAGGAAATTGTATATCTGCTGCTGCTGCTGCTGCAAAAAAAAATTCTTAAAATATGCCTTTCCCTTTGGAAAAAGGCTCTTACTGAATTTTTTTTTTTTAAGCCTTTGGATCTGCTTGCCTTCAGAGTGTGACTCTGCAAGATCCTTTGGCCAGACAGACGTTGGATGTTGCCAGGCTGCAGACAAGCATGTCCCTTGTAGACCAAACTCAGCACTGCTTTAGTGGCCTCAAGCTACTTGATAGATGAGCAGCTAAGCTGTTTTCTCTGTGGGTCCCACGTACAGCCAAGCACTCTGCTTTCCTGGCACAAGTGGGCAGCCTCATCCTTCTCAATTTTGTGAGCCGTAAAAGCCTCAAAACAGCATTCTCTTTAAAGGGGAGCAGTCAAGGAGAGCTATGCTAATTATCTTGGGTAGAGGATCCTTTAGGTCTTTGCCAGTTTTTATCAAAGCATAAAAAGCAATTATTAAAATTAATGCAATTTACCATGTGTTCTACTTCTAGCAAAACTATTTTTGGCAAGGGTTGCCATCTGTCCCATTCAGTAAGATCAGCCACAGACTTTTGCTCTCTATTCCACTTCCCACAGTTCTCATGTGGAGCTAGGCAAACACATGCCTATTTGCAGAATCAAGTATCATAGAATCATAGAATGGTTTGGGTTGGAAAGGACCTTAAAGGTCATCTAGCTGCAACTCCCCTGCCATGGGCAGGGACACCTTCCACTAGACCAGGTTGCTCAAAGCCCCATCCAGCCTGGCCTTGAACACTTCCAGGGATGGGGCACCCACAACCTCTCTGGGCAACCTGTTCCAGTGTCTCACCACCCTCACAGTGAAGAACTTCTTCCTTACATCTAAGCTAAATCTATCCCCTTTGAGTTTAAAGCCATTACCCCTTGTCCTATCACTACATGCCCTTGTAAAAAGTGTGTCCTGGTTTTGGCTGGGATAGAATTAATTTTCTTCCTAGTAGCTGGTGCAGTGTTGTATTTTGGATTTAGTGTGAGGATAATGTTGATAACACACTGATGTTTAGTTGCTGCTAAGTAGCGCTTATCCTAAGTCAAGGACTTTTCAATTTCCCATGCTCCACCAGTGAGGAGGTGTGCAAGAAGCTGGCAGGGAGCATGGCCAGGACAGCTGATCCGAACTATCCAAAGGGATATTCCATACCACAAAGTGTCATGCTCAGTATATAAAATGGGGGAGTTGGCCAGGGGGGCACAGATTGCTGCTTGGGGACTGGCTGGGCATCGGTCAGTTGGTGGTGAGCAATTGCATTATACATCACTTGTATTTTCTTGGGATTTATTTATCTCTCTTTTTGTTATCTTCCTTTTCATATTATTATTATTATTATTATTCATTTATTAAACTGTTCTTATCTCAACCCACAAGTTTACTTTTTTCCAATTCTCCTCCCCATCCCACCAGGGGAGGGAGGAGTGAGCAAGCAGCTGTGTGGTGCTTAGTTGCCAGCTGGGGTTAAACCATGACAAAGTCCCTCTCCGCCTTTTGTTGTAGGCCCCCTTTAGGTACTGGAAAACTGCTATAAGGTGTCCCTGGAGCCTTCTCTTCTCCAGGCTGAACAACCCCAACTCTCTCAGCTTGTCCTTATAGGAGAGGTGCTCCAGCCCCCTGATCATCTTCATGGCCCTCCTCTGGACCCACTTGAGTAGGTCCATGTCTTTCTTATGTTGGGGGCCCCAGAGCTGAACACAGTACTCCAGGTGGGGTCTCATGAGAGTGGAGGGGGAGAATCACCTCCCTCGACCTGCTGGCCATGCTTCTTTTGATGCAGCTCAGGATGCGATTGGCTTTCTGGGCTGCTAGCACACATTGCAGGGTCATGTTGAGCTTCTCCTCAACCAACACCCCCAAGTCCTCCGCAGGGCTGCTCTCAATCCAGTCATCACCCAGCCTGTATTTGTGCTTGGGATTGCCCCGACCCATGTGCAGGACCTTGCGCTTGGCCTTGTTGAACTTCACGAGGTTTGCAGGGGCCCACCTCTCAAGCCTGTCAAGGTCCCTCTGGATGGCATCCCTTCCCTCCAGTGTGTCGACCGCACCACAACTCAACTGCAACATCTATCTTACCTGAAAATTGCCATCACCTGGTAGCAAGTGTCCTCTGCATGACAAATACTTTTCCTTCTTTCACTGTTGCTCTCTGCTGGCACCGTGGATGCCCCTGAGTAGCACTTGGGTGAAGAAGTGCTGCATCCCTCTGCCCTGAGCAGGTATCCAGTGGGAGAGGCTATGGGGGCAACCGGCAGACCCATCTGCAGGGTGACAAAAATCAGCTTTTGTCTGTATTTTTCACTGTTCTACAGCCTGTCTGACCTGAAGCAAGAGGAAATTAGTTCATTTACGTTTTTATGTAACTGAAGATAAAGCAGTGCAGGGAGAATAAATGTGTAGGGAATAAAGAGCCGACGCCAGGATGGTGCCTGTGGGCCCATGGACATTCAAATTGTTCTTGCAAGGAGACTCTGGAAACCTGGCACCATCACCTGTATAAACGGGAACACAGCAGGCACAATCATCCAGAGTGGAGGCAAGTGAATCCTCCGGGTGACTGGAGCGCTGGGGATGGTTTCGCATTTGCCATCCCCTCACAGTCCTCTGGCAGCAGCATCCTCTGCACTGAGATCTCTCCTCTGTGCAAATGAAAGAGAACGCTGCAAAGGAAATAGCAAGGGCAGCTCAGTCTACCCTTGTGCCACTTGTCTGGAGTTGCACGGATGAAGGAAGTTGGGCAGATGAAGGAGACAGACTATTCTAACATGACATACTGAAGTCACAGCAGTGAGCCAGTTTATTTTCATGAGAAAATAAGATTTTTATAAAAAAATTATTTTTACCTGTCCACTGAGTGTGGTAAGAGGAAGGGAAGCCCAGATGTGATGCTATCACCGAAATACCTACTTACTGGCTTCAGACTAGCTACTTATTAGCACTTTAAAATGAAGAACGGTGTAATAGATTGAGTGAGGAGGTGTGATAAAAACATAATTAAGAATGGAAACCTACTAAAAGATATATGTTAAATGCCAAATAGGTACCTGCCCAGTGTAAAAAAAAATAATCTGTGATATAATCCCTAAGGAGATGATTAAATACATGAAGAGGGAACTCTGACGCAAAGTCTTTAGACTCGAGCTGTCTGATGGCTGGATCCCACAGCATCCATGCTTGGCAGCACAACAGCATATTGCTTTCCGCTTGCCATACTTCCTGAATAAAGGAACCTGAGTGACAAATTTGGCAGCAAATTAGTTTGTATTAAGAGCCATTAGTATCCCTACCTGGTGGGAGACAAATGTTGGAGGAGCAGTTACCAGACAAATTGTCTGGAGGAAGAATTTGGTCAAAGCTGCCTTGAAGTTGCCGCCATTCAGCTCTGCTGCAGCAGTGCTCCGTGCGTCGAAGTACAAAGATTCCTCCTGCAGACAGATTCTCTGCGCTGCGTTGTGCCTGGTTCAAAATGAACTCTCAAAATGACACCTGAATATGTTTATCTCAGCATACTATCACTGCAACATTATGGCTAGAAATGCTGCTCTCCAGCAATGACGTTCCCTTTGTAACCCAGGTCCACAACAGTCTCCCAGTCAGTCTTACTCCGCTCGGAGGCACTGCCCTCTCCTCAGATATCCTTTTCTGATTCCTCCCAGCATTGCAGGGAGAAATGGCATTTATCAGGATACTCAGTGCAAATTCTTCCCGTTTCATTCTCTCTCCCAGGCATTAAACTCGATAAAAGATTCTCGCCTCTTTTAGATATTTAAAGACTGACATTAGCGATTTAAAGTTAATTAAACAGAAGATTCCGGGCTAAATTCTGTTCTCATAAACAGCAGTGAAACTCTAATATAAGTTCAATGAGCTTCACTGCACAGTAACACAGGAGCGAGGGCTCCTTTCAGGCCAATGGAGTTCCTCATGTGTTAAGTGCAAACAATATTTGGCACTCTGTCAATTAACTCAGTAGAGTAACTCCATGTGCACGCCAATATTTTCATGGAATATTGTGTATATTATCCTGCTCTTCTGGATTACATTTAAACAATAAAATACAAAATAGCAGGTTGCTGAATTGTGATAACCGCAGGTTTTAATGTTCAGTTCTGATTCCAGAAAAACATACACATTTCTATTTTACATTTGTGTGTGTACATGTGCATGGGCATGTGTGTGTCTCTGCATATTGTAAACCTATGTATAGTGTCTCACTACATGAAAGGAAAATTCCAGCTGAGATTTTATCTTCCTGAAGAGTTGAAAATCTCAGTCCCCAGATGGTAGACATGCTCTCTAGCCAGTCATGTTCCTCTTCTCACCTAATGCTTTTTGGATTTGTGCAGTAATTGTTCATACTAGAGTTTTATTGCTGTATAGAAAGAATACCAACAGCCTAGCTGAAAATTTATGTATTGTGTAGGAACACATGCATATCTCAAAAGCTGGTAAATACTTCGATTTTTCTCTCCAATCTGCATCCTTTTCTTGCTGTTACTGCTAAATGCACAAATGTAAGTTAAATTTACAAATACCAAACCCAAAGTTCCATCCAGTACAGGATAGCCTATTAATAATGGCATTGGCAATACATTATGCTGGGAAACATACACAATGGTTCTTCTGCATGGCTCATATCTCTACAATGCCGCGAGGAAACATCCTGGTCCTTTCCTTATTGTGCAGGCATAATCAGTCCCTTTTGGGGATGAGAGCACTCACTGTGTCTCCTTGTGCTTTGCAGCTCTCTGGCCGTGATGCAAAAAGCGGACCCAATGCTGATCTCACATGCATTAGTTAACTTTTCAGTTTACAACTTACTTCAGTGGAGCTATTCCTGATCTGCGATGCATCAGGCCTACAGATCAATATTACAACATGGTTTTTTTTAATGAAGCGAGGCCAAATTTCATAAAATTCTGAGCACACTTGCCTACCATAATAAGCAAAGGCTCAGCATCTTGCAGGATCATGCCAAAGTCCACTCTATGCCATTTTGTTGTAAAGATTGTTTAGGATCAAAGAGTATCCTGCTTTAACTAATGAAGCAAATAGGAAGAAAAATGAATGATCAGAAGTAATTGCAATTTGCAAAGTAAATTACACCATTAACTACTCCAGAAATCAATAATCAGGCACAAAAAGAAAATCAGTTGAGGGGATGACAGAAGAAAAAATAAATCTCTTGGGCATCTTGCCACTCTGGGGATTTTAATTTTGAGTTTTCCACTCCCAGCTATCCATTCTTATTGCCCATCCATCAACCTCCTGATGAATATAAAGGACTCCGGTATGAAACACCAGGAGATTGCTGGGTTGGTAGAACAATGGAAAGGGAGTCTTTCAGGTTTGGAGGAAGAAGGGTGAATCGCAGATGACAGTTTAGAAAAGCTTGTCTCTGGTCTTGCTTTTTTCCCCTAACATCTCTTTTTAATAGCATTGGCAGCCTAATAACCATTTCAAAGGTAACCAAAATCATCCTGATGGGTAAATCACCTGGAAATCTCCTCCTGATTGACTCTAACAGCTGACATAATTTTTAATAGAAGTGCAACATGATTTATGCCTTTGCTTATTGGTATAGTTTTAAGCAGGGACAAAGTGGTTGTTTAATCTTACTCCCATGTTAGAGGCATTTATCTTCCACCCCTTTGTATTTACTATTTACATCTTCATAAGAATGCCGACACTGTAGCCTTCACTATTAGCAATACTCCTTGACTTAATAGTACTTATTAATATCTCTGTATTTTGGGGTTTATTAATGAACATTGTGAGTTCTTCTGTGTGCCTGCTTATGAGAGGTTATCTGCTATGGAATTTGATTAGAAGGGAGTTAAGGCAGGGTCAAGCAGACAACCTACATGAAAAAATTGCAACCACTGATATGGTTATATAGGTGGTTGCAGAAGCCAAGACTTCTACATCAAAAAAGGGTGATGAGTTAAAATGTCCACCCTTCAGGAAGGGAGAGGTGGGGTGTGTAGAGAAAAAGGGTGTTTTCAGCAAGTACAGCTGACCCAGACTGTGAGCTAGACCCTGCTGCAAGCAGACACTATCATGGCACTGGATGCCCATGCTCCTGTGAAGAAAGCTGGTGGAAGTGCTGTGTAAAAAAACTCATTGTTTGAAATCCAGTTCCTGAAATGCAGGGCACTTGTTGGCAAATTGAGGCTATTTATGGAGGAGGCGTTCACTGGTTGGTGCAAGCATTGCTCAATTGCACTTCCATAGCACCGCGGCTCTTTAGTGACCTCGCTAGAAACTGTCCAAATCACAGCTCCTCCTGCAAAGGAAAGCGTGGACCTGCGACTTGGAAGGGGTGACAGATCAGAAAAAGGATCTCAGTGGGTGCAGCTTTACCCAGAGACCATGAAGCTGACACTAGGTACAGCTCTTGCAGTTCTATACCATCACCAGTGCAAGAGGAAGCAACTGGTCAGGCATCACTGGGGCTGGTGAAGAAGTACTAGCTTCACTATCAAAAAATACTCCCAAGATTGACTGTACACTTTCCCATGCATCACTACAGCTTCATATTTGCCACCTTAGGTCATGGGGAGGGAAGGAGGAGAGAGAAGACAAAGAGAGAAGGAAGCTTGCAGGCACGTGGGAAAGGAGAGGAGAAACCTGCAAGAACAATCTTTTATGCCTGCAACTACTGGTTTAATCTTTGGAATGAACAAGGGCACTTGCAGTCATGAGTATCTTTTATGGTTAATTACTGCTATTTATGTTGGCAATTATCAAGTGTCATATATGATTATTTTATATCCTTAAACTTGGTCACTTGAATGTGTAATCTTTAGCTCCCTATGTGTTTAAGACTTATTTTTACATACACAGTTATGTTTTTATATCTGCGGTAATTCACCAGTCAAAACATGATATACATGACTCGGGTACCGATCTTTCCATTTTAATTCCCCCCAACCCCCCAAGTAGCCAGTCATGTTTGACTGATCTTTTCAGATTAAAATCTAAAAAGGAAGATATATGTGGAATTTATTTGCAAATTCTCCTTGTTGAGCCCTGTCACTTTAGTGACAGCCCTCCCTGAATTCCCCCCTCATTCAGATTTGAAAAGTAGTTGTAACCCTTTCAAGGCTGGACACATTTTCTTTGGATCATTTTCCTGTTTGCCTTCACGTTCAGAGGCTGATCTTCAAAGGGCATTATTAATTATGATAAAACTTAATCTAGAATATTTCCAATCACACACACACAAAGATGGCTTAAGTCCCTAAATTGCAGAGAATACCCTGCAGAAGGACTTCCTACATTCCAAAGGACAGGTAAAATCTTCCAAAAAATCAGCAATACAATTTTTTTCTCTTGTACACCAAAGCTGGTTTTCCTTCCACGAGCATGAAAATCTTAATTTTATGAAAGAACCCAGTGGACAACTTGCATCGCTATAAACACAGATGGTCTTCAGTCATGCTGACCAAAACAAGTTTTTGGGAGAGCTTAGTTAGTGCTGCCTGTACAAGCTTCTACCAAAACTGGTGCAGGATGTCGTCCTTACCAGGACCTACTACATGTCACATGTGCCAGCCCTGAGATTTTAGCAAACTGGGTGAACAGAAGTGAAATAATAGAATACCAGGAATGGTTTAGGATAGCAGCAAAGGTGTCACCACAGTACCTTTGAGGCATCTATACTGATATGAATATTTTTTTCCCCTTTTATGACATATTTTATTTTGTAGCATTGAACCCACTTACCTGTTGGGGTGGGTGCATGTTGTTCCTTGACCATACCACTGGTATCCAGGTTGAAATGCTGATCTTTACATACATAGTTAAACCAGTGTTTATAAAGGTACAGTGTAGCAAAGCCTTAATTTTCGAGTTCTCTGAAATTCAAAATGCTTCTCTAAAATAATAACAAAAAAAGAGTTAAAATATAAGCAAGAGCAAAACAGATGCAGATAGGAGTGAGCAGAAGCAGTATGGAACTTGGCACAGCATTCGAACACTACTTTGTTCGGCATATGACTTTTTTCTACCTTACTCCTGCTCACTGTAACTGGTAAAGGATTGCCCTTTCTCTCAGAGTATTTTTTTCCTGGGCTAACCCTTTGAATTTAGCACTGCAGGCGTAAGGAGCCATTTTGTGCCTGGCAACTGCAGAACATGTTCCCCTGTGTGCCAGTGGATACCTTCTTACATGGTTTTCTCCAGTTCTTCCCTATCTTAGTGCTGAGGCAGCGGCACACACGTAAAATGGACATGGATGTTATGCTGTACATCTTTAAGGCTCTGTATGAACATTAACTAATTAGTCAGTAAGGAAAAGAGCTGTGAGAAAGCTGTTTCAAATGGCAGAAGCTGCAGGGGGATACAGCTTGAACACCAACTGCAGGTCTGAATGCATAAAGGCCCAGAGAACCGGGAGGGAAGCAAACAGGCTGAAAGGCTGGAGCAAGCCTGCAAGAGGGCTTCTAAAATACAAAGAAATTTAACACGTTAAGACTGGCAGCAGCTCATGTAGGTACAATGGTTCTATTAAGAATGGACTGTCAATCTCGACTGTTAGCCTTTAGCATAGAGAGGATATTCTATTATAACATAAATGCTACCCAAGCCTTAATTACAGCAAATCAATGCTTTGACATACCACTTCAGGAAAACAAAGGTCCTGTGGTAAAAAGAGTTTTCTACATTTCCTTTTAACTTTTCTCCAGACTACTGAGGCCTCCAGTGCATAAACTCTGAGGCCTGCAGTTTTTTTCTTAGTTTCCTTGGAAAATATATTTTTTTCTTTGGGAACTAAGGATAATCTGGTAACTAAAGCACTGGCCTGGCATTCAAGGTCCCAGGTTATGTTCCCAGCTAACACACAAGCTCCACTGACAACCCAGCACCAGTACTTGCCCCCTTCTCACTATTCTGCTATCTCAGGCTGTGATTTTTGCAGCTGGCTCACAGGTCTTCTTTGGGAAAAAGTCAAGAGTCTAGAGTAAATGAGCATTCTTGGCAGTATGCATGAGGATAAAACTGTCTATTAAGAAAGTAAACATGGTTGGTATGGTAGGTAGGATCTGGCTTTAAAAATCAGGCCTATCATAGCTGGAGTAAGGAACTGAGGGTGTGCTTGGTGCCAGTAAGTCACTCAGCATCACTATGGCTTGACAGACCACGATAGGTTTGTGTCTATTTGAAGGCAAGAGATTTGCTGTTTTCCCAATGTGTAACACGGCTGTTGCAATAGAGGTTTACGCACATCCCGATGTCACGAAAACTGCCTGGGTTAGGGATGACTAAATACAATGCCTCAAGGGCTCAGCTACAGGCTGAGATGGACCTGTCACTCTTGGCACAACTTTTCTTTTTTTTCCTGCCCAGACGAAAGAGCAGTGCTGAAAGCCCTTTCCTATGGGGTGAAGAGAGCGATGAGATATGAACATAAACCTCCAAGTGTGTTCAACTGCCTTCCTGGGTCTTGAGGGGAAGCCCTTAGCTGAGGGAACAGGCTAGCTTGTGTCAGTACCAGATAAAGAATTTTTTTAAGACAGAGCATTAGAGGAAAGAAAAAAGAAAGAAAGAAAAAAAAAGCGGGGGGGGGGGGAGGAAGGGATATTTACAAGTGCGGGAAATGGAAGGTTTATCGGGAGTTTTCTGGGGAGATAAGGAGCTGGGCTGGCCCATTTCTACGCAGCATGGACCCACTCGATGCCTTTGAGTCTCTCAGGAAAGAGCAAAAGGAGCTGCTGACATTTCTGCTTAAAAGGAAGAATCAATGAATCTTTGTTTCCCACTGCCTGCTTGTTTGACCTTATTGTGTTGTGGAACAGAAAAGAAAAGAGAACGGGTGAGGGGAGAGGGGATTTGTGCTAATAAAATCCAAGACAAGATCACAGCCTTCTGATCATCGCTGGAGATGCTATTATTTGGTTGTTGTCCTATTTGCCGCTGTTGCTCATTTCCGATTCTTGCCTTGCTGTAATAAGTCACACTCTTTCCACCCATCATCCCTGTATTGACAGGCAAATGTCACCCACGTTTGATTGACATCCATTGCTCCTGAATACAGAAGTATGATTTAGGAATCAATTCTGTTTGTTTATTTAAACAGCTCTTTGTGTACCTTGTATATCTGTAAGCAGGACAGGTTCCTTAATATTTTCTTGGGAGAAACGCCACTAATATTGCACATTCACCTTCCCACTCAGTCACAGAGGTGCTCGCCAGCCCTTGGGGGAGGAGAAACCTTTCACACACACACACACACACAAAAGAAAAAAAAAAGAAGAAAACCACAAGACTTAACAAAATGCTTTGCTGCTGCCGAGTTAAGCCAGAGAGACCTTTTTCTCAGGTCCAGGCATCTGTTGATCTGCATATGCCCCACACCTTCCTTCAGCTTCTAAACAAAAGGGAACTCTTTCCCTTGGTGTCAGTTTGCTAGCAAAGCGATGGCTGGCTTTAACACCGGGAAACACTGCAGCCGGTGATGAGTATGTCAGTTTTAATTCACAGAAAGAACGGTTTCCTTCTCTGCCTTTATGGTTGTAATCGGGGAGGGGGAAGAGGGAGATCCGAAATTGTGAGAGATGCTAATCTCTATTACTGTGCGAGGTGGGAGGTGTATTTTCAAATAACTTCCACTTGGACAATCGGTAACTGTAAAGCATCCCTACATTTAAAGCGGTATTTCCCAGCAAACACTAATACGGCAGGGTGGCCTCAGGGTAGCGTTAAGCAGGAGGTGGATTGACCTTTTAATTCTCGATCGGTGACCTGAAGGGTACCCAGAGGCTGCTAAGCACATCTCTTCCTCTTGGTCTGCTCCAGAAAGAGCTGTCATCGCAAGATACAGCTAGTGAGTGAGGCTCACGATTTCGCTGTTCATCCGTTTGCGGGAGGGGTGGGGGAGGGAGAGAGGAAAAAAAATATATATTTCCCACACTGCCAGAGTAATGCCAAACTCTCTGTGAGTGGGAAGAGCGGA